>NC_134695.1:71288557-71343440 GCF_050947455.1 Rhinoderma darwinii
ACACACCCCTGCAGAGTACAATATACTATTATTACATCACACAACCCTGCAGTGTACAATATACTATTATTACATCACACAACCCTGCAGTGTACAATATACTATTATTACATCACACAGCCCTGCAGTGTACAATATACTATTATTACATCACACAGCCCTGCAGAGTACAATATACTATTATTACATCACACACCCCTGCAGAGTACAATATACTATTATTACATCACACAACCCTGCAGTGTACAATATACTATTATTACATCACACAACCCTGCAGTGTACAATATACTATTATTACATCACACAACCCTGCAGTGTACAATATACTATTATTACATCACACAACCCTGCAGTGTACAATATACTATTATTACATCACACACCCCTGCAGTGTACAATATACTATTATTGCATCACACAGCCCTGCAGTATACAATATACTATTATTACATCACACACCCCTGCAGTATACAATATACTATTATTACATCACACAACCCTGCAGTGTACAATATACTATTATTACATCACACAGCCCTGCAGTGTACAATATACTATTATTACATCACACAGCCCTGCAGAGTACAATATACTATTATTACATCACACAGCCCTGCAGAGTACAATATACTATTATTACATCACACAACCCTGCAGTATACAATATACTATTATTACATCACACAGCCCTGCAGTGTACAATATACTATTATTACATCACACAGCCCTGCAGTATACAATATACTATTATTACATCACACACCCCTGCAGTATACAATATACTATTATTACATCACACAGCCCTGCAGTATACAATATACTATTATTACATCACACAGCCCTGCAGTATACAATATACTATTATTACATCACACACCCCTGCAGTATACAATATACTATTATTACATCACACAGCCCTGCAGTATACAATATACTATTATTACATCACACAGCCCTGCAGTATACAATATACTATTATTACATCACACAACCCTGCAGAGTACAATATACTATTATTACATCACACACCCCTGCAGTATACAATATACTATTATTACATCACACAGCCCTGCAGTATACAATATACTATTATTACATCACACAACCCTGCAGAGTACAATATACTATTATTACATCACACACCCCTGCAGTATACAATATACTATTATTACATCACACAACCCTGCAGTATACAATATACTATTATTACATCACACAGCCCTGCAGTATACAATATACTATTATTACATCACACAGCCCTGCAGTATACAATATACTATTATTACATCACACAACCATGCAGTATACAATATACTATTATTACATCACACAACCCTGCAGTATACAATATACTATTATTACATCACACACCCCTGCAGTATACAATATACTATTATTACATCACA
This sequence comes from Rhinoderma darwinii, assembly GCF_050947455.1. Taxonomy (NCBI): domain Eukaryota; kingdom Metazoa; phylum Chordata; class Amphibia; order Anura; family Rhinodermatidae; genus Rhinoderma; species Rhinoderma darwinii. The sequence continues at coordinate 71,289,967 of NC_134695.1, forward strand.
CAGCCCTGCAGTATACAATATACTATTATTACATCACACAGCCCTGCAGTATACAATATACTATTATTACATCACACACCCCTGCAGAGTACAATATACTATTATTACATCACACAACCCTGCAGTATACAATATACTATTATTACATCACACAACCCTGCAGTGTACAATATACTATTATTACATCACACAGCCCTGCAGAGTACAATATACTATTATTACATCACACAACCCTGCAGTATACAATATACTATTATTACATCACACAACCCTGCAGTATACAATATACTATTATTACATCACACACCCCTGCAGTGTACAATATACTATTATTACATCACACAGCCCTGCAGTATACAATATACTATTATTACATCACACAACCCCTGCAGTATACAATATACTATTATTACATCACACTCCCCTGAATTATACAATATACTATTATTACATCACACAGCCCTGCAGTGTACAATATACTATTATTACATCACACAACCCTGCAGTATACAATATACTATTATTACATCACACAACCCTGCAGAGTACAATATACTATTATTACATCACACAACCCTGCAGTATACAATATACTATTATTACATCACACACCCCTGCAGTATACAATATACTATTATTATATCACACACCCCTGCAGAGTACAATATACTATTATTACATCACACAGCCCTGCAGTATACAATATACTATTATTACATCACACAACCCTGCAGTATACAATATACTATTATTACATCACACACCCCTGCAGTATACAATATACTATTATTACATCACACAACCCTGCAGTGTACAATATACTATTATTACATCACACAACCCTGCAGTATACAATATACTATTATTACATCACACAACCCTGCAGTGTACAATATACTATTATTACATCACACAACCCTGCAGTGTACAATATACTATTATTACATCACACAACCCTGCAGTATACAATATACTATTATTACATCACACAACCCTGCAGTGTACAATATACTATTATTACATCACACAACCCTGCAGTGTACAATATACTATTATTACATCACACAACCCTGCAGTGTACAATATACTATTATTACATCACACAGCCCTGCAGTATACAATATACTATTATTACATCACACAACCCTGCAGTATACAATATACTATTATTACATCACACAGCCCTGCAGAGTACAATATACTATTATTACATCACACAACACTGCAGTGTACAATATACTATTATTACATCACACAACCCTGCAGAGTACAATATACTATTATTACATCACACACCCCTGCAGTGTACAATATACTATTATTACATCACACAACCCTGCAGTGTACAATATACTATTATTACATCACACAACCCTGCAGTATACAATATACTATTATTACATCACACAGCCCTGCAGTATACAATATACTATTATTACATCACACACCCCTGCAGTGTACAATATACTATTATTACATCACACAACCCTGCAGTATACAATATACTATTATTACATCACACAGCCCTGCAGTGTACAATATACTATTATTACATCACACAACCCTGCAGTGTACAATATACTATTATTACATCACACAGCCCTGCAGAGTACAATATAATATTATTACATCACACAACCCTGCAGTATACAATATACTATTATTACATCACACAACCCTGCAGTATACAATATACTATTATTACATCACACACCCCTGCAGTATACAATATACTATTATTACATCACACAACCCTGCAGTATACAATATACTATTATTACATCACACAGCCCTGCAGTGTACAATATACTATTATTACATCACACAACCCTGCAGTGTACAATATACTATTATTACATCACACAACCCTGCAGAGTACAATATACTATTATTACATCACACAACCCTGCAGTGTACAATATACTATTATTACATCACACAACCCTGCAGTATACAATATACTATTATTACATCACACACCCCTGCAGTATACAATATACTATTATTACATCACACAACCCTGCAGTATACAATATACTATTATTACATCACACAGCCCTGCAGTGTACAATATACTATTATTACATCACACACCCCTGCAGTATACAATATACTATTATTACATCACACAACCCTGCAGAGTACAATATACTATTATTACATCACACCCCCCCGCAGTATACAATATACTATTATTACATCACACAACCCTGCAGTATACAATATACTATTATTACATCACACAACCCTGCAGTATACAATATACTATTATTACATCACACAACCCTGCAGTGTACAATATACTATTATTACATCACACAACCCTGCAGTGTACAATATACTATTATTACATCACACAACCCTGCAGTGTACAATATACTATTATTACATCACACAACCCTGCAGTGTACAATATACTATTATTATATCACACACCCCTGCAGAGTACAATATACTATTATTACATCACACAACCCTGCAGTGTACAATATACTATTATTACATCACACAGCCCTGCAGAGTACAATATACTATTATTACATCACACAACCCTGCAGTATACAATATACTATTATTACATCACACAACCCTGCAGTATACAATATACTATTATTACATCACACAACCCTGCAGCATACAATATACTATTATTACATCACACAACCCTGCAGTGTACAATATACTATTATTACATCACACAGCCCTGCAGAGTACAATATACTATTATTACATCACACAACCCTGCAGTATACAATATACTATTATTACATCACACAACCCTGCAGAGTACAATATACTATTATTACATCACACAACCCTGCAGTGTACAATATACTATTATTACATCACACAACCCTGCAGTATACAATATACTATTATTACATCACACAACCCTGCAGTGTACAATATACTATTATTACATCACACAACCCTGCAGTATACAATATACTATTATTACATCACACACCCCTGCAGTATACAATATACTATTATTACATCACACATCCCTGCAGTGTACAATATACTATTATTACATCACACAACCCTGCAGAGTACAATATACTATTATTACATCACACACCCCTGCAGAGTACAATATACTATTATTACATCACACAACCCTGCAGTATACAATATACTATTATTACATCACACAGCCCTGCAGTGTACAATATACTATTATTACATCACACAACCCTGCAGTATACAATATACTATTATTACATCACACAACCCTGCAGTATACAATATACTATTATTACATCACACAACCCTGCAGTATACAATATACTATTATTACATCACACACCCCTGCAGAGTACAATATACTATTATTACATCACACAACCCTGCAGTATACAATATACTATTATTACATCACACAGCCCTGCAGTGTACAATATACTATTATTACATCACACAACCCTGCAGTATACAATATACTATTATTACATCACACAGCCCTGCATTATACAATATACTATTATTACATCACACAACCCCTGCAGTATACAATATACTATTATTACATCACACAGCCCTGCATTATACAATATACTATTATTACATCACACAACCCTGCAGTATACAATATACTATTATTACATCACACAGCCCTGCATTATACAATATACTATTATTACATCACACAACCCTGCAGTATACAATATACTATTATTACATCACACAGCCCTGCATTATACAATATACTATTATTACATCACACAGCCCTGCAGTATGCAATATACTATTATTACATCACACAACCCTGCAGTGTACAATATACTATTATTACATCACACAGCCCTGCAGTATACAATATACTATTATTACATCACACAGCCCTGCAGAGTACAATATACTATTATTACATCACACAACCCTGCAGAGTACAATATACTATTATTACATCACACAACCCTGCAGTGTACAATATACTATTATTACATCACACAACCCTGCAGTGTACAATATACTATTATTACATCACACCCCCCTGCAGAGTACAATATACTATTATTACATCACACAACCCTGCAGTATACAATATACTATTATTACATCACACAACCCTGCAGTGTACAATATACTATTATTACATCACACAGCCCTGCAGTATACAATATACTATTATTACATCACACAACCCTGCAGTGTACAATATACTATTATTACATCACACAGCCCTGCAGTATACAATATACTATTATTACATCACACAGCCCTGCAGAGTACAATATACTATTATTACATCACACAACCCTGCAGTGTACAATATACTATTATTACATCACACAACCCTGCAGTGTACAATATACTATTATTACATCACACAACCCTGCAGTGTACAATATACTATTATTACATCACACAACCCTGCAGTATACAATATACTATTATTACATCACACAACCCTGCAGTGTACAATATACTATTATTACATCACACACCCCTGCAGTGTACAATATACTATTATTACATCACACAACCCTGCAGTATACAATATACTATTATTACATCACACAACCCTGCAGTATACAATATACTATTATTACATCACACAACCCTGCAGTGTACAATATACTATTATTATATCACACAACCCTGCAGTATACAATATACTATTATTACATCACACAACCCTGCAGTGTACAATATACTATTATTACATCACACAACCCTGCAGTGTACAATATACTATTATTACATCACACACCCCTGCAGTATACAATATACTATTATTACATCACACAACCCTGCAGTGTACAATATACTATTATTACATCACACAACTCTGCAGTATACAATATACTATTATTACATCACACAGCCCTCCAGTATACAATATACTATTATTACATCACACAACCCTGCAGTATACAATATACTATTATTACATCACACAACCCTGCAGTGTACAATATACTATTATTACATCACACAACCCTGCAGAGTACAATATACTATTATTACATCACACAACCCTGCAGTGTACAATATACTATTATTACATCACACAACCCTGCAGTATACAATATACTATTATTACATCACACAACCCTGCAGTGTACAATATACTATTATTACATCACACAACCCTGCAGTATACAATATACTATTATTACATCACACAGCCCTGCAGTGTACAATATACTATTATTACATCACACACCCCTGCAGTATACAATATACTATTATTACATCACACAACCCTGCAGTGTACAATGTACTATTATTACATCACACAACCCTGCAGTGTACAATATACTATTATTACATCACACAACCTGCAGTATACAATATACTATTATTACATCACACAGCCTTCAGTGTACAATATACTATTATTACATCACACACCCCTGCAGTATACAATATACTATTATTACATCACACAACCCTGCAGTATACAATATACTATTATTACATCACACAGCCCTGCAGTGTACAATATACTATTATTACATCACACAACCCTGCAGTATACAATATACTATTATTACATCACACAGCCCTGCAGTGTACAATATACTATTATTACATCACACAACCCTGCAGTATACAATATACTATTATTACATCACACAGCCCTGCAGTGTACAATATACTATTATTACATCACACAACCCTGCAGTATACAATATACTATTATTACATCACACACCCCTGCAGTATACAATATACTATTATTACATCACACAGCCCTGCAGTGTACAATATACTATTATTACATCACACACCCCTGCAGTGTACAATATACTATTATTACATCACACAACCCCGCATTATACAATATACTATTATTACATCACACACCCCTGCAGTATACAATATACTATTATTACATCACACAACCCTGCAGTGTACAATATACTATTATTACATCACACAACCCTGCAGTAAACAATATACTATTATTACATCACACAGCCCTGCAGTGTACAATATACTATTATTACATCACACAACCCTGCAGTATACAATATACTATTATTACATCACACAGCCCTGCAGTATACAATATACTATTATTACATCACACAGCCCTGCAGTGTACAATATACTATTATTACATCACACAACCCTGCAGTATACAATATACTATTATTACATCACACAGCCCTGCAGTGTACAATATACTATTATTACATCACACACCCCTGCAGTATACAATATACTATTATTACATCACACAGCCCTGCAGTGTACAATATACTATTATTACATCACACAACCCTGCAGTGTACAATATACTATTATTACATCACACAACCCTGCAGTATACAATATACTATTATTACATCACACAGCCCTGCAGTATACAATATACTATTATTATATCACACACCCCTGCAGAGTACAATATACTATTATTACATCACACAACCCTGCAGTATACAATATACTATTATTACATCACACACCCCTGCAGTATACAATATACTATTATTACATCACACAACCCTGCAGTATACAATATACTATTATTACATCACACACCCCTGCAGTATACAATATACTATTATTACATCACACAACCCTGCAGTGTACAATATACTATTATTACATCACACAACCCTGCAGTATACAATATACTATTATTACATCACACAACCATGCAGTATACAATATACTATTATTACATCACACAACCCTGCAGAGTACAATATACTATTATTACATCACACAACCCTGCAGTGTACAATATACTATTATTACATCACACAGCCCTGCAGTGTACAATATACTATTATTACATCACACACCCCTGCAGAGTACAATATACTATTATTACATCACACAACCCTGCAGAGTACAATATACTATTATTACATCACACAGCCCTGCATTATACAATATACTATTATTACATCACACACCCCTGCAGTATACAATATACTATTATTACATCACACAACCCTGCAGTGTACAATATACTATTATTACATCACACAACCCCGCATTATACAATATACTATTATTACATCACACACCCCTGCAGTATACAATATACTATTATTACATCACACAACCCTGCAGTATACAATATACTATTATTACATCACACAACCCTGCAGTGTACAATATACTATTATTACATCACACAACCCTGCAGTATACAATATACTATTATTACATCACACACCCCTGCAGTGTACAATATACTATTATTACATCACACAACCCTGCAGTGTACAATATACTATTATTACATCACACAACCCTGCAGTGTACAATATACTATTATTACATCACACAGCCCTGCAGTATACAATATACTATTATTACATCACACAACCCTGCAGTATACAATATACTATTATTACATCACACAACCCTGCAGTGTACAATATACTATTATTACATCACACAACCCTGCAGTATACAATATACTATTATTACATCACACACCCCTGCAGTGTACAATATACTATTATTACATCACACAACCTGCAGTGTACAATATACTATTATTACATCACACAGCCCTGCAGTATACAATATACTATTATTACATCACACAACCCTGCAGTATACAATATACTATTATTAAATCACACAGCCCTGCAGAGTACAATATACTATTATTACATCACACAGCCCTGCAGTATACAATATACTATTATTACATCACACAACCCTGCAGTGTACAATATACTATTATTACATCACACAACCCTGCAGTGTACAATATACTATTATTACATCACACAGCCCTGCAGTATACAATATACTATTATTACATCACACAACCCTGCAGTATACAATATACTATTATTACATCACACACACCTGCAGAGTACAATGTACTATTATTACATCACACAACCCTGCAGTGTACAATATACTATTATTACATCACACACCCCTGCAGTATACAATATACTATTATTACATCACACAACCCTGCAGTGTACAATATACTATTATTACATCACACAACCCTGCAGTATACAATATACTATTATTACATCACACAACCCTGCAGTATACAATATACTATTATTACATCACACAACCCTGCAGAGTACAATATACTATTATTACATCACACAACCCTGCAGAGTACAATATACTATTATTACATCACACAACCCTGCAGTATACAATATACTATTATTACATCACACAGCCCTGCAGTGTACAATATACTATTATTACATCACACACCCCTGCAGTGTACAATATACTATTATTACATCACACACCCCTGCAGTATACAATATACTATTATTACATCACACAACCCTGCAGTGTACAATATACTATTATTACATCACACAGCCCTGCAGTGTACAATATACTATTATTACATCACACACCCCTGCAGTATACAATATACTATTATTACATCACACACCCCTGCAGTATACAATATACTATTATTACATCACACAACCCTGCAGTGTACAATATACTATTATTACATCACACAACCCTGCAGTATACAATATACTATTATTACATCACACAACCCTGCAGTATACAATATACTATTATTACATCACACAACCCTGCAGAGTACAATATACTATTATTACATCACACAACCCTGCAGAGTACAATATACTATTATTACATCACACAACCCTGCAGTATACAATATACTATTATTACATCACACAGCCCTGCAGTGTACAATATACTATTATTACATCACACACCCCTGCAGTGTACAATATACTATTATTACATCACACACCCCTGCAGTATACAATATACTATTATTACATCACACAACCCTGCAGTGTACAATATACTATTATTACATCACACAGCCCTGCAGTGTACAATATACTATTATTACATCACACACCCCTGCAGTATACAATATACTATTATTACATCACACACCCCTGCAGTATACAATATACTATTATTACATCACACACCCCTGCAGTATACAATATACTATTATTACATCACACAGCCCTGCAGTATACAATATACTATTATTACATCACACAACCCTGCAGTGTACAATATACTATTATTACATCACACAGCCCTGCAGTATACAATATACTATTATTACATCACACACCCCTGCAGTATACAATATACTATTATTACATCACACACCCCTGCAGTATACAATATACTATTATTACATCACACACCCTGCAGTGTACAATATACTATTATTACATCACACACCCCTGCAGTATACAATATACTATTATTACATCACACAACCCTGCAGTATACAATATACTATTATTACATCACACAACCCTGCAGTATACAATATACTATTATTACATCACACAACCCTGCAGAGTACAATATACTATTATTACATCACACAACCCTGCAGTATACAATATACTATTATTACATCACACAACCCTGCAGTATACAATATACTATTATTACATCACACAACCCTGCAGTATACAATATACTATTATTACATCACACAACCCTGCAGTGTACAATATACTATTATTACATCACACAACCCTGCAGTATACAATATACTATTATTACATCACACAACCCTGCAGTGTACAATATACTATTATTACATCACACAGCCCTGCAGTATACAATATACTATTATTACATCACACAACCCTGCAGTGTACAATATACTATTATTACATCACACAACCCTGCAGTATACAATATACTATTATTACATCACACAACCCTGCAGAGTACAATATACTATTATTACATCACACAGCCCTGCAGAGTACAATATACTATTATTACATCACACAACCCTGCAGTGTACAATATACTATTATTACATCACACAACCCTGCAGTATACAATATACTATTATTACAACACACAACCCTGCAGTATACAATATACTATTATTACATCAGACAACCCTGCAGAGTACAATATACTATTATTACATCACACAACCCTGCAGTATACAATATACTATTATTACATCACACAGCCCTGCAGTATACAATATACTATTATTACATCACACAACCCTGCAGTATACAATATACTATTATTACATCACACAACCCTGCAGTATACAATATACTATTATTACATCACACAACCCTGCAGTGTACAATATACTATTATTACATCACACACCCCTGCAGTGTACAATATACTTTTATTACATCACACAACCCTGCAGAGTACAATATACTATTATTACATCACACAACCCTGCAGTGTACAATATACTATTAATACATCACACAACCCTGCAGTATACAATATACTATTATTACATCACACAACCCTGCAGTGTACAATATACTATTATTACATCACACAAGTCTGCAGTATACAATATACTATTATTACATCACACAGCCTCCAGTATACAATATACTATTATTACATCACACAACCCTGCAGTGTACAATATACTATTATTACATCACACAGCCCTGCAGAGTACAATATACTATTATTACATCACACAAACCCTGCAGTATACAATATACTATTATTACATCACACACCCTGCAGTATACAATATACTATTATTACATCACACAACCCTGCAGTATACAATATACTATTATTACATCACACAGCCCTGCAGTGTACAATATACTATTATTACATCACACAGCCCTGCAGTGTACAATATACTATTATTACATCACACAGCCCTGCAGAGTACAATATACTATTATTACATCACACAGCCCTGCAGTGTACAATATACTATTATTACATCACACAGCCCTGCAGAGTACAATATACTATTATTACATCACACAGCCCTGCAGTATACAATATACTATTATTACATCACACAACCCTGCAGTGTACAATATACTATTATTACATCACACAACCCTGCAGAGTACAATATACTATTATTACATCACACAGCCCTGCAGAGTACAATATACTATTATTACATCACACAGCCCTGCAGTATACAATATACTATTATTACATCACACAACCCTGCAGTATACAATATACTATTATTACATCACACAGCCCTGCAGTATACAATATACTATTATTACATCACCAACCCTGCAGTATACAATATACTATTATTACATCACACAACCCTGCAGTATACAATATACTATTATTACATCACACAACCCTGCAGTGTACAATATACTATTATTACATCACACAACCCTGCAGTGTACAATATACTATTATTACATCACACAGCCCTGCAGTGTACAATATACTATTATTACATCACACACCCCTGCAGTGTACAATATACTATTATTACATCACACAACCCTGCAGTATACAATATACTATTATTACATCACACACCCCTGCAGAGTACAATATACTATTATTACATCACACCCCCCTGCAGTGTACAATATACTATTATTACATCACACACCCCTGCAGTATACAATATACTATTATTACATCACACAACCCTGCAGTGTACAATATACTATTATTACATCACACAAGTCTGCAGTATACAATATACTATTATTACATCACACAGCCCTCCAGTATACAATATACTATTATTACATCACACAACCCTGCAGTGTACAATATACTATTATTACATCACACAGCCCTGCAGAGTACAATATTACTATTATTACATCACACAACCCTGCAGTATACAATATACTATATTACATCACACACCCCTGCAGTATACAATATACTATTATTACATCACACAACCCTGCAGTGTACAATATACTATTATTACATCACACAACCCTGCAGAGTACAATATACTATTATTACATCACACAACCCTGCAGTGTACAATATACTATTATTACATCACACAACCCTGCAGTATACAATATACTATTATTACATCACACAACCCTGCAGTGTACAATATACTATTATTACATCACACAACCCTGCAGTATACAATATACTATTATTACATCACACAGCCCTGCAGTGTACAATATACTATTATTACATCACACACCCCTGCAGTATACAATATACTATTATTACATCACACAACCCTGCAGTGTACAATATACTATTATTACATCACACATCCCTGCAGTGTACAATATACTATTATTACATCACACAACCCTGCAGAGTACAATATACTATTATTACATCACACAACCCTGCAGTGTACAATATACTATTATTACATCACACAACCCTGCAGTATACAATATACTATTATTACATCACACAACCCTGCAGTATACAATATACTATTATTACATCACACAGCCCTGCAGAGTACAATATACTATTATTACATCACACAACCCTGCAGTATACAATATACTATTATTACATCACACAACCCTGCAGTGTACAATATACTATTATTACATCACACACCCCTGCAGTGTACAATATACTATTATTACATCACACAGCCCTGCAGAGTACAATATACTATTATTACATCACACAACCCTGCAGTATACAATATACTATTATTACATCACACAACCCTGCAGTATACAATATACTATTATTACATCACACACCCCTGCAGAGTACAATATACTATTATTACATCACACAACCCTGCAGTATACAATATACTATTATTACATCACACAACCCTGCAGTGTACAATATACTATTATTACATCACACAACCCTGCAGTATACAATATACTATTATTACATCACACAGCCCTGCAGTGTACAATATACTATTATTACATCACACACCCCTGCAGTATACAATATACTATTATTACATCACACAGCCCTGCAGTGTACAATATACTATTATTACATCACACACCCTGCAGTATACAATATACTATTATTACATCACACACCCCTGCAGTATACAATATACTATTATTACATCACACAACCCTGCAGTATACAATATACTATTATTACATCACACAGCCCTGCAGTGTACAATATACTATTATTACATCACACAACCCTGCAGTATACAATATACTATTATTACATCACACAGCCCTGCAGTGTACAATATACTATTATTACATCACACAACCCTGCAGTATACAATATACTATTATTACATCACACACCCCTGCAGTATACAATATACTATTATTACATCACACAGCCCTGCAGTGTACAATATACTATTATACATCACACACCCTGCAGTGTACAATATACTATTATTACATCACACAACCCCGCATTATACAATATACTATTATTACATCACACACCCCTGCAGTATACAATATACTATTATTACATCACACAACCCTGCAGTGTACAATATACTATTATTACATCACACAACCCTGCAGTAACAATATACTATTATTACATCACACAGCCCTGCAGTGTACAATATACTATTATTACATCACACACCCCTGCAGTATACAATATACTATTATTACATCACACAACCCTGCAGTGTACAATATACTATTATTACATCACACAACCCTGCAGTATACAATATACTATTATTACATCACACAGCCCTGCAGAGTACAATATACTATTATTACATCACACAACCCCGCATTATACAATATACTATTATTACATCACACACCCCTGCAGTATACAATATACTATTATTACATCCACACAACCCTGCAGTGTACAATATACTATTATTACATCACACACCCCTGCAGTATACAATATACTATTATTACATCACACAACCCTGCAGTGTACAATATACTATTATTACATCACACAACCCTGCAGTATACAATATACTATTATTACATCACACAGCCCTGCAGTGTACAATATACTATTATTACATCACACACCCCTGCAGTATACAATATACTATTATTACATCACACAACCCTGCAGTGTACAATATACTATTATTACATCACACAACCCTGCAGTATACAATATACTATTATTACATCACACAGCCCTGCAGAGTACAATATACTATTATTACATCACACAACCCCGCATTATACAATATACTATTATTACATCACACACCCCTGCAGTATACAATATACTATTATTACATCACACAACCCCTGCAGTGTACAATATACTATTATTACATCACACAACCCTGCAGTATACAATATACTATTATTACATCACACAACCCTGCAGTATACAATATACTATTATTACATCACACACCCCTGCAGTGTACAATATACTATTATTACATCACACAGCCCTGCAGTATACAATATACTATTATTACATCACACAACCCTGCAGAGTACAATATACTATAATTCCTTCACACAGCCTGCAGTATACAATATACTATTATTACATCACACAACCCTGCAGTATACAATATACTATTATTACATCACACAACCCTGCAGTATACAATATACTATTATTACATCACACAACCCTGCAGTGTACAATATACTATTATTACATCACACACCCCTGCAGTATACAATATACAATTATTACATCACACAACCCTGCAGTATACAATATACTATTATTACATCACACAACCCTGCAGTATACAATATACTATTATTACATCACACAACCCTGCAGTGTACAATATACTATTATTACATCACACACCCCTGCAGTATACAATATACTATTATTACATCACACAACCCTGCAGTATACAATATACTATTATTACATCACACAACCCTGCAGTATACAATAACTATTATTACATCACACAACCCTGCAGAGTACAATATACTATTATTACATCACACAACCCTGCAGTATACAATATACTATTATTACATCACACAACCCTGCAGAGTACAATATACTATTATTACATCACACAGCCCTGCAGTGTACAATATACTATTATTACATCACACAACCCTGCAGTATACAATATACTATTATTACATCACACAACCCTGCAGTATACAATATACTATTATTACATCACACAACCCTGCAGAGTACAATATACTATTATTACATCACACAACCCTGCAGTGTACAATATACTTATTACATCACACACCCTGCAGTATACAATATACTATTATTACATCACACAACCCTGCAGTATACAATATACTATTATTACATCACACAACCCTGCAGAGTACAATATACTATTATTACATCACACAGCCCTGCAGTGTACAATATACTATTATTACATCACACAGCCCTGCAGTATACAATATACTATTATTACATCACACAACCCTGCAGTATACAATATACTATTTATTACATCACACAACCCTGCAGAGTACAATATACTATTATTACATCACACAACCCTGCAGAGTACAATATACTATTATTACATCACACAACCCTGCAGTATACAATATACTATTATTACATCACACAGCCCTGCAGTGTACAATATACTATTATTACATCACACACCCCTGCAGTGTACAATATACTATTATTACATCACACACCCCTGCAGTATACAATATACTATTATTACATCACACAACCCTGCAGTGTACAATATACTATTATTACATCACACACCCCTGCAGTATACAATATACTATTATTACATCACACAACCCTGCAGTATACAATATACTATTATTACATCACACAACCCTGCAGAGTACAATATACTATTATTACATCACACAACCCTGCAGAGTACAATATACTATTATTACATCACACAACCCTGCAGTATACAATATACTATTATTACATCACACAGCCCTGCAGTGTACAATATACTATTATTACATCACACACCCCTGCAGTATACAATATACTATTATTACATCACACAACCCTGCAGTATACAATATACTATTATTACATCACACAACCCTGCAGAGTACAATATACTATTATTACATCACACAACCCTGCAGTGTACAATATACTATTATTACATCACACAACCCTGCAGTATACAATATACTATTATTACATCACACAACCCTGCAGTATACAATATACTATTATTACATCACACAACCCTGCAGTATACAATATACTATTATTACATCACACAACCCTGCAGTATACAATATACTATTATTACATCACACAACCCTGCAGAGTACAATATACTATTATTACATCACACAGCCCTGCAGTGTACAATATACTATTATTACATCACACAACCCTGCAGTATACAATATACTATTATTACATCACACAACCCTGCAGTATACAATATACTATTATTACATCACACAACCCTGCAGAGTACAATATACTATTATTACATCACACAACCCTGCAGTGTACAATATACTATTATTACATCACACACCCCTGCAGTATACAATATACTATTATTACATCACACAACCCTGCAGTATACAATATACTATTATTACATCACACAACCCTGCAGAGTACAATATACTATTATTACATCACACAGCCCTGCAGTGTACAATATACTATTATTACATCACACAGCCCTGCAGTATACAATATACTATTATTACATCACACAACCCTGCAGTATACAATATACTATTATTACATCACACAACCCTGCAGTATACAATATACTATTATTACATCACACAACCCTGCAGAGTACAATATACTATTATTACATCACACAACCCTGCAGAGTACAATATACTATTATTACATCACACAACCCTGCAGTATACAATATACTATTATTACATCACACAGCCCTGCAGTGTACAATATACTATTATTACATCACACACCCCTGCAGTGTACAATATACTATTATTACATCACACACCCCTGCAGTATACAATATACTATTATTACATCACACAACCCTGCAGTGTACAATATACTATTATTACATCACACAGCCCTGCAGTATACGATATACTATTATTACATCACACACCCCTGCAGTATACAATATACTATTATTATATCACACACCCCTGCAGAGTACAATATACTATTATTACATCACACAGCCCTGCAGTATACAATATACTATTATTACATCACACAACCCTGCAGTATACAATATACTATTATTACATCACACACCCCTGCAGTATACAATATACTATTATTACATCACACAGCCCTGCAGTATACAATATACTATTATTACATCACACAACCCTGCAGAGTACAATATACTATTATTACATCACACAACCCTGCAGTATACAATATACTATTATTACATCACACAACCCTGCAGTATACAATATACTATTATTACATCACACAACCCTGCAGTGTACAATATACTATTATTACATCACACAACCCTGCAGAGTACAATATACTATTATTACATCACACAACCCTGCAGAGTACAATATACTATTATTACATCACACACCCCTGCAGTATACAATATACTATTATTACATCACACAACCCTGCAGTATACAATATACTATTATTACATCACACAGCCCTGCAGAGTACAATATACTATTATTACATCACACAACCCTGCAGTATACAATATACTATTATTACATCACACAACCCTGCAGTATACAATATACTATTATTACATCACACAACCCTGCAGTATACAATATACTATTATTACATCACACAACCCTGCAGTGTACAATATACTATTATTACATCACACAACCCTGCAGTATACAATATACTATTATTACATCACACAGCCCTGCAGTGTACAATATACTATTATTACATCACACAACCCTGCAGTGTACAATATACTATTATTACATCACACAACCCTGCAGTATACAATATACTATTATTACATCACACAACCCTGCAGTATACAATATACTATTATTACATCACACAACCCTGCAGTATACAATATACTATTATTACATCACACAGCCCTGCAGAGTACAATATACTATTATTACATCACACAACCCTGCAGTGTACAATATACTATTATTACATCACACAACCCTGCAGTATACAATATACTATTATTACATCACACAACCCTGCAGTATACAATATACTATTATTACATCAGACAACCCTGCAGAGTACAATATACTATTATTACATCACACAGCCCTGCAGTATACAATATACTATTATTACATCACACAACCCTGCAGAGTACAATATACTATTATTACATCACACAACCCTGCAGTATACAATATACTATTATTACATCACACAACCCTGCAGTATACAATATACTATTATTACATCACACAACCCTTCAGTATACAATATACTATTATTACATCACACAACCCTGCAGTGTACAATATACTATTATTACATCACACAACCCTGCAGTATACAATATACTATTATTACATCACACAGCCCTGCAGTGTACAATATACTATTATTACATCACACAACCCTGCAGTGTACAATATACTATTATTACATCACACAACCCTGCAGTATACAATATACTATTATTACATCACACAACCCTGCAGTATACAATATACTATTATTACATCACACAACCCTGCAGTATACAATATACTATTATTACATCACACAGCCCTGCAGTATACAATATACTATTATTACATCACACAGCCCTGCAGTATACAATATACTATTATTACATCACACAACCCTGCAGAGTACAATATACTATTATTACATCACACAACCCTGCAGAGTACAATATACTATTATTACATCACACAACCCTGCAGTATACAATATACTATTATTACATCACACAGCCCTGCAGTGTACAATATACTATTATTACATCACACACCCCTGCAGTATACAATATACTATTATTACATCACACACCCCTGCAGTATACAATATACTATTATTACATCACACAACCCTGCAGTATACAATATACTATTATTACATCACACAACCCTGCAGTGTACAATATACTATTATTACATCACACAGCCCTGCAGTATACAATATACTATTATTACATCACACAACCCTGCAGTATACAATATACTATTATTACATCACACAACCCTGCAGTATACAATATACTATTATTACATCACACAACCCTGCAGTATACAATATACTATTATTACATCACACAGCCCTGCATTATACAATATACTATTATTACATCACACAGCCCTGCAGTATACAATATACTATTATTACATCACACAGCCCTGCAGAGTACAATATACTATTATTACATCACACAACCCTGCAGTGTACAATATACTATTATTACATCACACAACCCTGCAGTATACAATATACTATTATTACATCACACAACCCTGCAGTATACAATATACTATTATTACATCAGACAACCCTGCAGAGTACAATATACTATTATTACATCACACAGCCCTGCAGTATACAATATACTATTATTACATCACACAACCCTGCAGAGTACAATATACTATTATTACATCACACAACCCTGCAGTATACAATATACTATTATTACATCACACAACCCTGCAGTATACAATATACTATTATTACATCACACAACCCTGCAGTATACAATATACTATTATTACATCACACAACCCTGCAGTGTACAATATACTATTATTACATCACACAACCCTGCAGTGTACAATATACTATTATTACATCACACAACCCTGCAGTATACAATATACTATTATTACATCACACAACCCTGCAGTATACAATATACTATTATTACATCACACAACCCTGCAGTATACAATATACTATTATTACATCACACAGCCCTGCAGTATACAATATACTATTATTACATCACACAGCCCTGCAGTATACAATATACTATTATTACATCACACAACCCTGCAGTATACAATATACTATTATTACATCACACAACCCTGCAGTGTACAATATACTATTATTACATCACACAGCCCTGCAGTATACAATATACTATTATTACATCACACAACCCTGCAGTATACAATATACTATTATTACATCACACAACCCTGCAGTATACAATATACTATTATTACATCACACAACCCTGCAGTATACAATATACTATTATTACATCACACAGCCCTGCATTATACAATATACTATTATTACATCACACAGCCCTGCATTATACAATATACTATTATTACATCACACAGCCCTGCATTATACAATATACTATTATTACATCACACAACCCTGCAGTATACAATATACTATTATTACATCACACAACCCTGCAGTATACAATATACTATTATTACATCACACAACCCTGCAGTGTACAATATACTATTATTACATCACACAGCCCTGCAGTATACAATATACTATTATTACATCACACCCCCCTGCAGAGTACAATATACTATTATTACATCACACAGCCCTGCAGTGCACAATATACTATTATTACATCACACAACCCTGCAGTGTACAATATACTATTATTACATCACACAGCCCTGCAGTATACAATATACTATTATTACATCACACAACCCTGCAGTATACAATATACTATTATTACATCACACAACCCTGCAGTATACAATATACTATTATTACATCACACAACCCTGCAGTATACAATATACTTTTATTACATCACACAACCCTGCAGTATACAATATACTATTATTACATCACACAGCCCTCCAGTATACAATATACTATTATTATATCACACAACCCTGCAGAGTACAATATACTATTATTACATCACACAACCCTGCAGAGTACAATATACTATTATTACATCACACACCCCTGCAGTATACAATATACTATTATTACATCACACAGCCCTGCAGTATACAATATACTATTATTACATCACACAACCCTGCAGTATACAATATACTATTATTACATCACACAGCCCTGCAGTGTACAATATACTATTATTACATCACACAACCCTGCAGAGTACAATATACTATTATTACATCACACAACTCTGCAGAGTACAATATACTATTATTACATCACACAACCCTGCAGTATACAATATACTATTATTACATCACACAACCCTGCAGTATATAATATACTATTATTACATCACACAACCCTGCAGTGTACAATATACTATTATTACATCACACAACCCTGCAGTGTACAATATACTATTATTACATCACACAGCCCTGCAGTGTACAATATACTATTATTACATCACACAACCCTGCAGAGTACAATATACTATTATTACATCACACAACCCTGCAGAGTACAATATACTATTATTACATCACACAGCCCTGCAGTGTACAATATACTATTATTACATCACACAACCCTGCAGTGTACAATATACTATTATTACATCACACAACCCTGCAGAGTACAATATACTATTATTACATCACACAGCCCTGCAGAGTACAATATACTATTATTACATCACACAACCCTGCAGTATACAATATACTATTATTACATCACACAACCCTGCAGTATACAATATACTATTATTACATCACACAACCCTGCAGTGTACAATGTACTATTATTACATCACACAACCCTGCAGTGTACAATATACTATTATTACATCACACACCCCTGCAGTGTACAATATACTATTATTACATCACACAACCCTGCAGTGTACAATATACTATTATTACATCACACATCCCTGCAGTGTACAATATACTATTATTACATCACACAACCCTGCAGTATACAATATACTATTATTACATCACACAACCCTGCAGTATACAATATACTATTATTACATCACACAGCCCTCCAGTATACAATATACTATTATTACATCACACAACCCTGCAGAGTACAATATACTATTATTACATCACACAACCCTGCAGTGTACAATATACTATTATTACATCACACAGCCCTGCAGTATACAATATACTATTATTACATCACACAACCCTGCAGTATACAATATACTATTATTACATCACACAGCCCTGCAGTGTACAATATACTATTATTACATCACACAACCCTGCAGAGTACAATATACTATTATTACATCACACAACCCTGCAGTGTACAATATACTATTATTACATCACACAGCCCTGCAGTGTACAATATACTATTATTACATCACACAACTCTGCAGAGTACAATATACTATTATTACATCACACAACCCTGCAGTATACAATATACTATTATTACATCACACAACCCTGCAGTATACAATATACTATTATTACATCACACAGCCCTGCAGAGTACAATATACTATTATTACATCACACAGCCCTGCAGTATACAATATACTATTATTACATCACACAGCCCTGCAGTATACAATATACTATTATTACATCACACACCCCTGCAGTATACAATATACTATTATTACATCACACAACCCTGCAGTGTACAATATACTATTATTACATCACACAACCCTGCAGTGTACAATATACTATTATTACATCACACAGCCCTGCAGTGTACAATATACTATTATTACATCACACAACCCTGCAGTGTACAATATACTATTATTACATCATACAGCCCTGCAGTGTACAATATACTATTATTACATCACACAACCCTGCAGAGTACAATATACTATTATTACATCACACAACCCTGCAGAGTACAATATACTATTATTACATCACACAGCCCTGCAGTGTACAATATACTATTATTACATCACACAACCCTGCAGTGTACAATATACTATTATTACATCACACAACCCTGCAGAGTACAATATACTATTATTACATCACACAACCCTGCAGAGTACAATATACTATTATTACATCACACAGCCCTGCAGAGTACAATATACTATTATTACATCACACAACCCTGCAGTATACAATATACTATTATTACATCACACAACCCTGCAGTATACAATATACTATTATTACATCACACAACCCTGCAGTGTACAATGTACTATTATTACATCACACACCCCTGCAGTGTACAATATACTATTATTACATCACACAACCCTGCAGTGTACAATATACTATTATTACATCACACATCCCTGCAGTGTACAATATACTATTATTACATCACACAACCCTGCAGTATACAATATACTATTATTACATCACACAACCCTGCAGTATACAATATACTATTATTACATCACACAGCCCTCCAGTATACAATATACTATTATTACATCACACAACCCTGCAGAGTACAATATACTATTATTACATCACACAACCCTGCAGTGTACAATATACTATTATTACATCACACAGCCCTGCAGTATACAATATACTATTATTACATCACACAACCCTGCAGTATACAATATACTATTATTACATCACACAGCCCTGCAGTGTACAATATACTATTATTACATCACACAACCCTGCAGAGTACAATATACTATTATTACATCACACAACCCTGCAGTGTACAATATACTATTATTACATCACACAACCCTGCAGTATACAATATACTATTATTACATCACACAGCCCTGCAGTATACAATATACTATTATTACATCACACAACCCCTGCAGTATACAATATACTATTATTACATCACACAGCCCTGCAGTGTACAATATACTATTATTACATCACACAACCCTGCAGTATACAATATACTATTATTACATCACACAACCCTGCAGTGTACAATATACTATTATTACATCACACAACCCTGCAGTGTACAATATACTATTATTACATCACACAGCCCTGCAGTGTACAATATACTATTATTACATCACACAACCCTGCAGAGTACAATATACTATTATTACATCACACAACCCTGCAGAGTACAATATACTATTATTACATCACACAGCCCTGCAGTGTACAATATACTATTATTACATCACACAACCCTGCAGTGTACAATATACTATTATTACATCACACAACCCTGCAGAGTACAATATACTATTATTACATCACACAACCCTGCAGAGTACAATATACTATTATTACATCACACAGCCCTGCAGAGTACAATATACTATTATTACATCACACAACCCTGCAGTATACAATATACTATTATTACATCACACAACCCTGCAGTATACAATATACTATTATTACATCACACAGCCCTGCAGTGTACAATATACTATTATTACATCACACAACCCTGCAGAGTACAATATACTATTATTACATCACACAACTCTGCAGAGTACAATATACTATTATTACATCACACAACCCTGCAGTATACAATATACTATTATTACATCACACAGCCCTGCAGTGTACAATATACTATTATTACATCACACAACCCTGCAGAGTACAATATACTATTATTACATCACACAACCCTGCAGAGTACAATATACTATTATTACATCACACAGCCCTGCAGTGTACAATATTCTATTATTACATCACACAACCCTGCAGTGTACAATATACTATTATTACATCACACAACCCTGCAGAGTACAATATACTATTATTACATCACACAACCCTGCAGAGTACAATATACTATTATTACATCACACAGCCCTGCAGAGTACAATATACTATTATTACATCACACAACCCTGCAGTATACAATATACTATTATTACATCACACAACCCTGCAGTATACAATATACTATTATTACATCACACAACCCTGCAGTGTACAATGTACTATTATTACATCACACATCCCTGCAGTGTACAATATACTATTATTACATCACACAACCCTGCAGAGTACAATATACTATTATTACATCACACAACCCTGCAGTGTACAATATACTATTATTACATCACACATCCCTGCAGTGTACAATATACTATTATTACATCACACAACCCTGCAGAGTACAATATACTATTATTACATCACACAACCCTGCAGTGTACAATATACTATTATTACATCACACAGCCCTCCAGTATACAATATACTATTATTACATCACACAGCCCTGCAGAGTACAATATACTATTATTACATCACACAACCCTGCAGTATACAATATACTATTATTACATCACACAACCCTGCAGTATACAATATACTATTATTACATCACACAACCCTGCAGAGTACAATATACTATTATTACATCACACAGCCCTCCAGTATACAATATACTATTATTACATCACACAGCCCTGCAGAGTACAATATACTATTATTACATCACACAACCCTGCAGTGTACAATATACTATTATTACATCACACAACCCTGCAGTATACAATATACTATTATTACATCACACAACCCTGCAGTGTACAATATACTATTATTACATCACACAGCCCTGCAGTGTACAATATACTATTATTACATCACACAACCCTGCAGTGTACAATATACTATTATTACATCACACAGCCCTGCAGTGTACAATATACTATTATTACATCACACAGCCCTGCAGTATACAATATACTATTATTACATCACACAGCCCTGCAGTGTACAATATACTATTATTACATCACACAACCCTGCAGTGTACAATATACTATTATTACATCACACAACCCTGCAGTGTACAATATACTATTATTACATCACACAACCCTGCAGTGTACAATATACTATTATTACATCACACAACCCTGCAGAGTACAATATACTATTATTACATCACACAGCCCTGCAGAGTACAATATACTATTATTACATCACACAACCCTGCAGAGTACAATATACTATTATTACATCACACAACCCTGCAGTATACAATATACTATTATTACATCACACAACCCTGCAGAGTACAATATACTATTATTACATCACACAGCCCTCCAGTATACAATATACTATTATTACATCACACAGCCCTGCAGAGTACAATATACTATTATTACATCACACAACCCTGCAGTGTACAATATACTATTATTACATCACACAACCCTGCAGTATACAATATACTATTATTACATCACACAACCCTGCAGTGTACAATATACTATTATTACATCACACAGCCCTGCAGTGTACAATATACTATTATTACATCACACAACCCTGCAGTGTACAATATACTATTATTACATCACACAGCCCTGCAGTGTACAATATACTATTATTACATCACACAGCCCTGCAGTATACAATATACTATTATTACATCACACAGCCCTGCAGTGTACAATATACTATTATTACATCACACAACCCTGCAGTGTACAATATACTATTATTACATCACACAACCCTGCAGTGTACAATATACTATTATTACATCACACAACCCTGCAGTGTACAATATACTATTATTACATCACACAACCCTGCAGAGTACAATATACTATTATTACATCACACAGCCCTGCAGAGTACAATATACTATTATTACATCACACAACCCTGCAGAGTACAATATACTATTATTACATCACACACCCCTGCAGTATACAATATACTATTATTACATCACACAACCCTGCAGTGTACAATATACTATTATTACATCACACAACCCTGCAGTGTACAATATACTATTATTACATCACACAACCCTGCAGTGTACAATATACTATTATTACATCACACAACCCTGCAGTGTACAATATACTATTATTACATCACACACCCCTGCAGAGTACAATATACTATTATTACATCACACAACCCTGCAGTGTACAATGTACTATTATTACATCACACAACCCTGCAGTGTACAATATACTATTATTACATCACACATCCCTGCAGTATACAATATACTATTATTACATCACACACCCCTGCAGTATACAATATACTATTATTACATCACACAGCTTAAGTATATACACATTTATATAATGTACAGATGGTTGTTAATGAGGTCCACTTTTAATTGTAATATAATCTTTTACGTTATCTTTGTACACACAGGACATATCACCAATAAGATCAAAAAGGTTTTTTTGTGAATCATCAAATAAGAAATAGACGTTAGTGGCAAGTTAAAGGCTCCAAATAAGGTTGTGTTTAGCGCAAAAGCGTCTGGACCCACTGGAGGATCCTCTGGTTCTAGATAGATATGACATAGATAGATAGATAGATAGATAGATAGATAGATAGATAGATAGATAGATAGATAGATAGATAGATAGATAGATAGATAGATATGAGATAGATAGATAGATAGATAGATAGATAGATAGATAGATAGATAGATAGATAGATAGATAGATATGAGATAGATAGATAGATAGATAGATATGAGATAGATAGATAGATAGATAGATAGATAGATAGATAGATAGATAGATAGATAGATAGATAGATAGATAGATAGATAGGAGATAGATAGATAGATAGATAGATAGATAGATAGATAGATAGATAGATAGATAGATAGATAGATAGATAGATAGATAGATAGATATGAGATAGATAGATAGATAGATAGATAGATAGATAGATAGATAGATAGATAGATAGATAGATAGATAGATAGGAGATAGATAGATAGGAGATAGATAGATAGATAGATAGATAGATAGATAGATAGATAGATAGATAGATAGATAGATAGATAGATAGATAGATAGATAGATAGGAGATAGATAGATAGGAGATAGATAGATAGATAGATAGATAGATAGATAGATAGATAGATAGATAGATAGATAGATAGATATGAGATAGATAGATAGATAGATAGATAGATAGATAGATAGATAGATAGATAGATAGATAGATAGATAGATAGATAGATAGATAGATAGATATGAGACAGATAGATAGATAGATAGAAAGAAAGAAAGATAGATAGATAGATAGATAGATAGATAGATAGATAGATAGATAGATATGAGATAGATAGATAGATAGATAGATAGATAGATAGATAGATAGATAGATAGATAGATAGATAGATAGATAGATAGATAGATAGATATGAGATAGATAGATAGATAGATAGATAGATAGATAGATGATAGATAGATAGATAGATAGATAGATAGATAGATAGATAGATAGATAGATAGATAGATAGATAGATAGATAGATAGATAGATAGATATGAGATAGATAGATAGATAGATAGATAGATAGATAGATAGATAGATAGATAGATAGATAGATAGATAGATAGATAGATATGAGATAGATAGATAGATAGATAGATAGATAGATAGATAGATAGATAGATGATAGATAGATAGATAGATAGATAGATAGATAGATAGATAGATAGATAGATAGATAGATAGATAGATAGATATGAGATAGATAGATGGATAGATAGATAGATAGATAGATAGATAGATAGATAGATAGATAGATAGATAGATAGATAGATAGATGGATGGATCAGGGTATTCTATGATATTCTCTGTTATTTAATCTGTGATATTGATAAGATAATATATTTCAGTATATACAATGTTTTGGCTTCTGTACTGATTCATTCTGTGTTCTCTCAGGTGCTTTCCTCATTCCCTACCTGCTGATGTTGGCTCTGGCCGGGGTCCCTATTTTCCTCTTGGAGGTGTCGCTTGGACAGTTTGCCAGTCAGGGCCCCATCTCCGTGTGGAAAGCCATTCCTGCATTACAAGGTGAGTGACACAATGTCGTCTTCCCCCCTCATTATATCTGCAGAGGACTCTTCTGACTGCAGGGGGGGATGTAACATATGTGCAGCTGTACAGGGCCCCAGTATATTAGGGGGCCACTGCCAACATAAAATCAGCTTCCTCCTGTCTATTAAATTGCATGTGAGGGACTAATTGAATGTATTTCAGGGCTCACAATTACTGGTGGATTGTTAAAGAGACATAAGGAGTGCCCTAGGATGAGCTATTGGAGAGCACGGGGCCCATATGATATTCTTGTACGGGGGCCCTCTGCTGTCTTCTCCTCTACCTGGCTGTGATATATTGTGTCAGGAGACTTTCCAATGTTTCTTTGTGTAATTGTCTCCGTATCTGTAATGTGTCTATAGTAGAAGTATTATTATGGTTATTGTATATATAAAATAGCACATTGGGGCTCATATATCAAAACCGGGCGTGTCGGCCCAAGCAGCCAATCAGAGTTTAGTAATCTATACTGATGGAAGATAATGGACGTCTCGTGATAATTTGAGTATATCTTCCAAATTAGGAACATCTTTATACTCCACGATCCATGTTCTAGATGATACAAGGTTTGTGTTCTAGATGGTACAAGAATATCCAGAGAACTTAGTGGGAACCATAGCAGCAATGTATATGGGATCCCCTCCTAAAGTAAGTTCACACTGTTACATCCCTATATTTAGAAACAGTTCTTGTTTGTCCTCTTCTGTTGTCCCCTCTTTTTTTTACTAACATTGTGGGGACCCTCAAGAGAAGGAACCATGTCTAGGTGCATACTGTATATAGAGTGGAGACTATACAGAGCTTGGTCTCCCCCATCGTTAGGCTCCTGGGCTCCCCTAATGATATGTATGGCCTTGGTATGGTGGTATATGAAGTTCTAGATTACACACATAGGGAGATATTTACTAAGATTGGTTTTTCATAAGCCGGTCTAAAATAGAAGAGCGTTGGAAGTAAAATGCGCTAAATATAGTAAGAGGTGCACGCCACTTAATAAGTTTGGCGCATCTTTGGCTGACCTAAAGACAGAAATTGAAATTTTTCTTACATACATAGCTCAAGATTGCGAATGCTGTCTACTAGGTGGTTTAAATGACACATGCCCAGGGTGGGCACAATGCGATGCCATGATCCGTGCCCGTTGTCTTCTTCAGTGTTGATTTTGTAGCTGTAGTTTGGCACATTCAAATGGCTGCTGATTGACTGCTCACTTGTAAGTTCCTGCTAGAGGAGAAGAACGCATGGAGGCGATAAGCGTGTTGTGTTATGGGGGCACTGTGACTGGCATATCGGAATGGGCACTGTTGTGGCAGGTACTCTGGACATTAGTCTGTGATTGGAACTATTTCATGGACACTGATAGATGGCTGGCACAATATTATGGGTGATTTTGTGTAGATGGCTCAATAATATGGGCAGTACTGTACTGTTCTGTGCTGGCACTGGTATGTGGCATTCCATTTTTCATGGGCAACACTGTAGGGAACAGCTGTAAGGTGGCAACACTGTGTAGGCATCGTGTGACCCTAGTTTGGGGATAGTGCTGGCAGCATTGATGTTGGGGCAATATAGGGCTGTCATTTGAGTCACTAGCTCAGGACACACAGGATCAGAACAGGACTAAATGTCAGGAGGGTTAGAGTTGGGGGTGTGGCCAGTGTTATAAGGGGTGGGGCTAGAGCGGAGCCGGTGGCACATTCATGATTGAGGCACCTGAATGGCAGTTAGATGTTATAGAGGACAGTTAGCCGCCCACCTGACATGCTGTCTATAATATTATGTTCTAGATTACACATACCCTCTGTTCTAGGTGATGCATGTCATTTACTAATATGTTGGGTCCTAGATTACACATTCTGTCTGATCAGTGGTATTTTTTCCAAGAACTGCTCCTTTAAGGATAAAAAAAACCCGTTGTATCCCAATCATGGTAAATTACATCATCTTTATCTGTTAAAATACATTTCTATTGTATTGTTCTAGATCAAATCTGCTTTCTCTACCCGCAGTTTAAACTTTGTTGTTATACCTGTGTGTGGGGGTACATGCACCATCTCTAATACGTAGGTTATGTTATCCATGTATGTGCTGCCCCTTCTGACTAGTGGGTTTAATCATTTCCCACTCATCTCCATAGACCATTATTAGCAGTAGATTGTTATGTACTAAGTGCGATCCATGACAAACATTTGGCATGGATTGGAACGCCAACTGGGAGCCAGATCCCACCCCCCAACATCATGAATGGAAATGGCCAAAAATGTAGTGGAAAATTTACTAAGATGAGCAGAGGTTAAAAAGTAGGAACCAACTCTACACTAATGTCCCTGGTGTGAGCAGATATGATGGGTTCTTTTGGTGTCCATATATTATGTTTACATTGAATCACACCTCATCTCTATCCTGTACTTATCTGTTTCCTGTACTAGGTTATTTGCATGTGATGTTGCTCATTTTACTGCTACATTGTGCTACTTATTATTGGGATTTCAGTTGTGTTTTTTGGGGCTTGCCTCTACTAGAGCACATGCTGGTTCCCCTAATATATTATGTACTAGATGTTCTAGATCATTCATAAAGTAACACAATATGTGTCTCCATTCTTGATCGTGTCCTTAGACGATCGTATAACTTGATTTAAGTTTAATTTTTGTGTGTTCTACATTGTATACAATCTGCACTATGTGTGTTCTAGATCACTCTACACTATGCCAGATATATGTGTTCTAGGTCTCTCTATAATATGACAGATATATGTGTTCTAGATCACGCTACACTATGTCAGCTATATGGTCTAGATTACATTATACTGTGTCAGGTGCATATGTTCTAGATCACTTTGCACGATGGCAGATATATGTTCTAGATCGCTCATCACATGTCCGATATATGTGTTCTAGATCACGCTACGTTATGTTAGATATGTGTTCTAGATAATTTCACACGGTGTCAGTTATGTGTTCTAGATCACAATACACAATGACAGATATATGTTCTAGATCACTCTACACTATGCCAGATATTCTAGATTTTACACATGCTCATCTGGCTGTCTTGCTCACACTTTCTGTTTTATGTGCTTTTCAGATTATATATACCCAATTACAATGGTTTGTGTTCTTGAAAGGGTAAGGCCATACCTTGCGGTCGCTGTGCGGTTTCTAGTTGTGGTTTTGTGTTTTCCAAACCGTGGCAACTATGGGTCAAAAGAAGTGAATGGTGCAATTGAAGTGCAGTACAGACAGTGCATTTTTTTAGGATCGTATTTTGAGTGATTAAGGCAGGTGGTGTTTGTGTGTCATGTGGTGCCGTGTGGCTTTACCTGTATTTTACTAATGTCAATGCAATTTTAAAAAGGCAGCATGAACATCAATGTAAACCACGCTTACATCCACTTATTTAAGAACGCACAGACCAAAACTGCACCATAAACTGCATGTATAAAATTGGAAAAACTGCATATATATTTTATAGCCGCAAACATTTTTTGGAAAGCAGTCGCAACATTCGGCCTAACTCTGATACAAACTATATTTTGGGGTCCTCCACGGAAAGCTTCACTTAGGAGTGTGACCTGTGCAGTTACTTGTAATGTTACTTGTATTACAGTATTAGTTATACATGGTAAAGCATTGGTATTAGATTACTTGCTATTTGGTCACTGTATGTTTGTATTTGAGCCCTGTATGTTGGTATTCGAGCACTGTATGGTGGTATTTGAGCACTGTATGTTGGTATATGAGTGCTGTATGTTGGCATTTGAGCACTGTATGTTGGTATCTGAGCACTGTATGTTTGTATATGAGTGCTGTATGTTGGTATTTGAGCACTGTTTGTTGGTATTTGAACACTGTATGGTGGTATTTGAGCACTGTATGTTGGTATATGAGCACTGTATGGTGGTATATGAGCCCTGTATGTTGGTATTTGAACACTGTATGGTGGTATTTGAGCACTGTATGTTGGTATATGAGCCCTGTATGTTGGTATTTGAGCACTGTATGGTGGTATTTGAGCACTGTATGTTGGTATCTGAGCACTCTATGGTGGTAATTGAGCACTATATGATAATTTTTAAGCTGTGTATGTTGGTTTCTGAGCACTATATGTTGGTATATGAGCTGTAATGACGGGGTAGGGAGACAGACAGGTGAGCCCTAATCTACCCGCCACTCAGTCCCTGCCTACTTGCAATGGCCCGTCCTAGGCGACGGCGTACAACTGGGCGACGGTCCCTACTCTCACTATGTGCATGACAGACAGACAGACAAGGGTACAAAGAAGCTAAGGGAAAAGGGGCAGATGCCCACGGCAACACCGTGAGCTACAAGAGTAGTGAACGAGCCGAGTCAAACCAGGAGTGTACGAGGTACCAAACGCAGAGCAAGAGAGTAGTCAGTAAAGCCAGGGTCAAAATGAAGCAGAGGACAAATAGTACAAGCAGCAGCAGCAGAGCCAGGAAACCAGCAGAATCACAGGCAAAGGAGAAGCAGGGAACGAAGGTATAAATAGACAGAGGGCGGGAGCTAGCTCCGTCTGGCCAGGCTTTGATAGGCTTTCCCACTCCTCAGCCTCCCAGCCTGAGTGGTAGAAGAAGGAGTCACTCCATCAGACTTAGGAGCAGGTGCAGACTGAGTAACCACGGGCGTCGACACAGAAGCTGTGTCTGGCAGATCCTTTACATGAGCCCTGTATGATGGTATATGAGCCCTGTATGTTGGTATTTGAGCACTGTATGTTGGTATTTGAGCACTGTATGTTTGTATTTGAGCACTATATGTATGTTGGTAATTGAGCAATGTATGATAATTTTTGAGCAATGTATGTTGATATATGAGCACTGTATGTTGGTATCTATCTGAGCACTGTATATTGGTATATGTGCGCTGTATGTTGGAATTTGAGCACTGTATGGTGGTAATTGAGCACTGTATGATAATTTTTAAGCTGTGTATGTTTGCTTCTGAGCACAATATTTTGGTATATGAGCCCTGTATGTTGGTATATGAGCCCCGTATATTGGTATATGAGAACTTTATGTTGGTATTTGAGCACTGTATGTTGGTATTTTAGTACTGTATGGTGGTATTTGAGCACTGTATATTGGTATAGGAGCACTGTATGTTGGTATTTGAGCACTGTATGTTGGCATCTGAGCACTGTATGTTGGTATTTGAACACTGTATGGTGGTATTTGAACAATGTATGGTGGTATTTGAGCACTGTATGATAATTTTTGAGCAGTGTATGATGGTATCTGAGCTGGTTTATGTAGTAGACTGCTGAGAATTCCTCCAGTGTTTCGTATGTTCTAGATTTCTAGCTCTGCCTGATATATAATCTAGGTTTATGTAGTAGATTGCTGAGACTTCCTTCAGTGTTTCATATGTTCTAGATTTCTAGCTCTGTCTGATATATGATCTAGGTTTATTTAGTAGATTGTTCAGACTTCTTCCAGTGTATTGTATGTTCTAGATTTCTAGCTCTGTCTGATATATGATCTAGGTTTATGTAGTAGATTGCAGAGACTTCCTCCAGTGTATCGTATGTTCTAGATTTCTAGCTCTGTCTGATATATGATCTAGGTTTATGCAGTAGATTGCTGAGACTTCCTCCAGTGTATCGTATGTTCTAGATTACTAGCTCTGTCTGATATATGATCTAGGTTTATGTAGTAGATTGCTGAGACTCCCTCCAGTGTATTGTATGTTCTAGATTTCTAGCTCTATCTGATATATGATCTAGGTTTATGTAGTAGGTTGCTGAGACATCCTCCAGTGTATCGTATGTTCTAGATTTCTAGCTCTGCCTGATATATGATCTAGGTTTATGTAATAGATTGCTGAGACTTCCTCCAGTGTATTGTGTGTTCTAGATTTCTAGCTCTGTCTAATATACGTATGATCTAGGTTTATGTAGTAGATTGCTGGGGCTTCCTCCAGTGTATTGCATGTTCTAGATTTCTAGCTCTGTCTGATATACGTATGATCTAGGTTTATGTAGTAGATTGCTGGGGCTTCCTCAAGTGTTTAATATGTTCTAGATTTCTAGCTCTGTTTGATATATGATCTAGGTTTATTCAGTAGATTGAGACTTCCTCCAGTGTATTGTATGTTCTTGATTTCTAGCTCTGTCTGATACATGATCTAGGTTTATGTAGTACATTGCTGAGACTTCCTCCAGTGTATTGTATGTACTAGATTTCTAGCTCTGTCTGATATACGTATGATCTACTTTTACGTAGTAGATTGCTGAAACTTCCTCCAGTGTTTCGTATGTTCTAGATTTCTAGCTCTGTCTGATATATAATCTTGGTTTATGTAGTAGATTGCGGAGACTTCCTCCAGTGTATTGTATGTTCTAGATTTCTAGCTCTGACTGACTGATATGTGATCTAGGTTTATGTAGTAGATTGCTGAGAATTCCTCCAGTGTATCGTATGTTCTAGATTTCTAGCTCTGTCTGATATACGTATGATCTAGGTTTATGTAGTAGATTGCTGAGACTTCCTCCAGCGTTTCATATTTTCTAGATTTCTAGCTCTGTCTGTCTGATATATGATCTAGGTTTATTTAGTAGATTGCTGAGACTTCCTCCAGTGTATTGTATGTTCTAGGTTTCTAGCTCTGACTGATATATGATCTAGGTTTAAGTAGTAGATTTGATGAGACTTCCTCCAGTGTATCGTATGTTCTAGATTTCTAGCTCTGTCTGATATATGATCTAGGTTTATGTAGTAGATTTCTGAGACTTCCTCCAGTGTATTGTATGTTCTAGATTCCTAGCTCTGTCTGATATACGTATGATCTAGGTTTATGTGGTAGATTGCTAAAACTTCCTCCAGTGTTTCGCATGTTCTAGATTTCTAGCTATGTCTGATATATAATCTAGGCTTATGTAGTACATTGCTGAGACTTCCTCTAGTGTATTTTATGTTCTAGATTTCTAGCTCTTACTGATATATGATCTAGGTTTATGTAGTAGATTACTGAGACTTCCTCCAGTGTATTGCATGTTCTAGATTTTTAGCACTGTCTTATATATAATCTAGGTTTATGTAGTCGATTTCTGAGACTTCCTCCAGTGTATCGTATGTTCTTGATTTCTAGCCCTGTCTGATATATGATCTAGGTTTATGTAGTAGTTTGCTGAGACTGCCTCCAGTGTATTGTATGTTCTAGATTTTTAGCACTGTCTTATATATAATCTATGTTTGTGTAGTAGATTGCTGAGACTTTCTCTAGTGTATCGTATGTTCTAGATTTGTAGCTCTCTCTGATATATGATCTAGGTTTATGTAATAGATTGCTGAGACTTCCCTCAGTGTATCGTATGTTCTAGATTTCTATCTCTGTCTGATATATGATCTAGGTTTATGTAGTAGATTGCTGAGGCTTCCTCCAGTGTATCATATGTTCTAGATTCCTGGCTCTGTCTGATATATGATCTAGGTTTATGTAGTAAATTGCTGAGACTTCCTCTAGTGTATTGTATCTTCTAGATTTCTAGCTCTGTCTGATATACGTATGATCTACTTTTATGTAGTAGATTGCTGAAACTTCCTCCAGTGTTTCATATGTTCTAGATTTCTAGGTCTCTCTGATATATGATCTAGGTTTATGTAGTAGATTGCTGAGACTTCCTCTAGTGTATTTTATGTTCTAGATTTCTAGCTCTGACTGATATATGATCTAGGTTTATGTAGTAGATTGCTGAGACTTCCTCCAGTGTATTGCATGTTCTAGATTTTTAGCACTGTCTTATATATAATCTAGGTTTATGTAGTCGATTTCTGAGACTTCCTCCAGTGTATCGTATGTTCTTGATTTCTAGCCCTGTCTGATATATGATCTAGGTTTATGTAGTAGTTTGCTGAGACTGCCTCCAGTGTATTGTATGTTCTAGATTTTTAGCACTGTCTTATATATAATCTATGTTTGTGTAGTAGATTGCTGAGACTTCCTCTAGTGTATCGTATGTTCTAGATTTGTAGCTCTCTCTGATATATGATCTAGGTTTATGTAGTAGATTGCTGAGACTTCCTCTAGTGTATCGTATGTTCTAGATTTCTATCTCTGTCTGATATATGATCTAGGTTTATGTAGTAGATTGCTGAGGCTTCCTCCAGTGTATTGTATGTTCTAGATTTCTAGCTCTTACTGATATATGATCTAGGTTTATGTAGTAAATTGCTGAGAATTCCTCCAGTGTATCGTATGTTCTAGATTCTAAGTGTTCCTTCTGATGGTGACACAATAGCCGTATTCTTCTTCTTCCACAATCATATGATCTAGATTTCTACCCTTCTCATTGTTTTGTCTACTCTGCAGTATCAGTGTCTGGTGTACAGAATGAATGTGATTATTTCTAATATTATTGTCGATGATCTTTATTATGAATGCTCCAGATCTCCATTGTTCTGTCACAGATGTTCTAGATTCTCGGCATTGTATCTACTTCATTGTCTTCATTTGTGATCTTCTATGTATGATCTCCCTTCTCTCTGTAATGTAGAATCTAGATTGAGCCAAGATCCAGATTCCAAGTCTCATTTCCAATGTATGTTCTAGATTCCTGCTGTTGTCTATGATATCTGTTTGTTTTGTCTCCATGACTACGTCCTGCTGATACAATAGTTTACACAATTATACTGTTAAACTGGTCATACACTGAAAGATAAAGGTCTGCGCAGCTTTATTATTATTTTTATAGTGTTTATGGTGGAGTTTGAACCTGCTTCTTACTGGTTTTCCATCTAGAGACCTAATAGACTGTTATTGTTTATAATGCTGAAAGGACAATATAGATGTAGCAGAGCTAAATTTGTAATTTAATGTGTTTATGCAATGTTGTAACTTAATGTTTGTTTTTTTATATAAATTGATCCATTAAATATCTTTATAGGGGTCAGAGTGCTGTTTTTATGATACAAAGCTCCAGAACCCCTGCTTACCTTCACACAGCCACAGAGAGAAGTTCTGTCTCCCTGCACCACCACTAGGGGGAGAGCACTGCATACGGATTGACCTCAATAATAAATCTGTCTTCAGTAAGCTCCCCCTAGTGGTGGCTGCAGGCAGACAGAATTTTATCATATTACTGTGCCAGGGTATTTGGAGCTCTGTATTAGAAGAACCGAGCTCAGACCCCTATAAGATATAATTAAATGAATAAGCACACAATTTTGGACCTATTTCGATAAAAAAAAGTTGAGTTCTATGTTTTTACAACACGCGCATTTATGTACCCAGGTTATGTGCCTGCCTCATTGACCTTGCCCTGGTGGCATAGAGGGGCACTACAGTCTTATGTACCCCTAGTTGCTGGGTAGACATTGTGTTATATTTATAATTATGTAGCGTAGAGTGCGATGTACAACGCATCCCATAGAGACAATGGCGCACATTTACTCCAGTAAAAACATGTGACAAATTTGCCTTTTAATTTGCAACTTTTCTCATCACTTTCCAAATTTGACGACCCACGTTTACTTAGGCTGACGTATCTTACGCCATTCTGAGTAAAGGAAATATTTTAAATGATTCACACAACGTTTTTCAAAAGGCGCACGGCTTAGTTTGGCGCATTTTAAACTCTCTGACAGTCAGAAAATAAAATCTATGCGTTCATTTGAACAAAAATTTGCACCATTTCCCCCTATGCTTCTTTGGAGACCACACTCACTTTTCTTTTCACTTTCCCAATTTGGCAAGTGACGATAAAAGTTTCAAAATGTGTCGCTCTTCCTCGTTTGCTCCTTTTTTGGGGTGCAGTTTGGGCCAATGTAATTCTAGGGTTACTTCCCCTTTAAATTACTGTCCGGTTCCAGCTTTGGGTTTTTATTTGGTGTCAGCAACGTCCATTATATCATGAAACTAATAAATGTCGGTTATGGGATTTTATTAACAGTTTATGACGCTACAAATCGACTGAAAATGTTCCATTAACGAAATTATAAAAAATAATGAAAAACATTAAATATGTTTTCTTCATGTTACTTTTTTTATTTGAATAATGAATTTTAGGGAATTTCAGAACTTATTGTTCAATGTTAATATCTCCCCTCCCCCTCAGGCTGCGGGATCGCGATGTTGATTATCTCCGTGCTGATCGCCATATACTACAACATCATCATGTGCTACACCCTCTTTTATCTCTTCGCCTCCTTGGTGTATGTGTTACCCTGGGCGTCTTGTGAAAATCCGTGGAATACGCCAGACTGTAAAGATAAGGACAGACTGTTACTGGGTGAGTTCTGTACTGGACGTTGCGTATCACCGGACATATATTGGTTTGTATTAGGGAAACCTCTGAAGGGGAAGCAATGTCCTGATGAAACCCCCAATATTACAACCAATAGATTATCTTAATTTTATTCTCCATGCAAGAATGTTAGATGAAGTAAAACCTGTCTGTCCATATGATATATTCTGTCTGCCTGCAGTCGCCACTAGAGGGAGCTAATGAGTTTACTGCATATAAATTTATTATGGAGTTCAATAGAAGCTGTATGAAAACTGGGAGCTCCCCCTGGTGGTGACTGCTGGCAGACACAATTTTATCATGTAGCTATGTATATGCAGGGGATTTGGAGCTCTGTATCAGAAAACTTTCGGAAAAGTTTTAACTGCTACTAATATTTTTTACCTAGACCATGGTCTTCAAAGGTGGACATTCACGCCAACTGTATATATATATATATATATATATATATATATATATATATATATATATACGTATGACGTATGCGTTTGGAAAGCTGCCGGCACATACGTCAAATGTACCCATAAGCTCCCTTAATACCGACAGTGGCCAAAAGAGCGTCCTTTTGGCCACTGTCGGGCTGGTATACCTTGAGTACACCTTTTTTTTCGTTTGCAGTATAGAATAGCCACTATTAGGCATCTGTCACTGCTTCCATTTAACATATACATTGAGAGCTTTCCCCGGCGTATACGTCAGAGACCACTAAACACAGTGTGAATAGAGACTTCTTATATCCTTTTTCTGGTCTGGACGCTGAGGCTTTATACACAGGACAGGCTCAGGTGCTAGCTGCCTCAGCATGGAGCTGTGTACTTTGGTATAGTAGCACTCATGCGCCCTCCTGTGGCCAGTCTGTGTAATACATAATCCTAGTGGTGATTGATCGGTTTGTAGCATTTTGGAAGACCAAGGATTAAAGCTTAAGAGTTAAAGTGCAAAATATCAACATAATAAAAGACAATATTACAATACAAAATAAGCGAGTAAATGGAATTAATAAATTTTTATTTCACCTATAGAGGAAATCCAGGCGTCCCCCCTTATTGAGGCTCAGCACTTGCCTGATAATCTTTTTCCCATTGGCGTAGTTGCTTATAGTTTATAATCATTGTATTTCTGCTGTTAGTGAAATAATTTCTCCATGCGCTGACTTTCTGCTGAGCTTATAACAGAAAATCTAAACAAGCCAAGCTGCAGTGTAAAGCATGGGGGAGGGACAAAACAGCAGCTCGATTTGGTGGATTTCAGATTACCCCAGACTCTAAGGGCATGACCACACATGGCGGAATTCCTCCGCAACTGTCCGCATCAATGCCGCACCTAATCCGGGTTGCGGATTACGGCTGCGGATCTGCACAAAATGTGCAGAAAATTGATGCGGACTGGCCGCTGCGGACTGCAGGAAAAGTGCTTCCCTTCTCCCTATCAGTGCAGGATAGAGAGAAGGGACAGCACTTTCCCTAGTGAAAGTAAAAGAAATTCATACTTACCGCCCGTTGTCTTGATGACGCGTCCCTCCTTCGGCATCCAGCCCGACCTCCCTGGATGACGCGCCAGTCCATGTGACCGCTGCAGCCTGTGCTTGGCCTGTGATTGGCTGCAGCCGTCACTTCCACTGAAACGTCATCCTGGGAGGCCGGACTGGAGACAGAAACAGGGAGTTCTCGGTAAGTATGAACTTATATGTTTTTTTACAGATACATGTATATTGGGATCGGTAGTCACTGTCCCGGGTGCAGAAACAGTTACTGCCGATCGCTTAACTCTTTCAGCACCCTGGACAGTGACTATTTACTGACGTCTCCTAGCAACGCTCCCGTCATTACGGGAGCCCCATTGACTTCCTCAGTCTGGCTGTAGACCTAGAAATACATAGGTCCAGCCAGAATGAAGAAATGTCATGTTAAAAAACCAATACGCTCCGCACCACACATAACATGTGCATGACAGCTGCGGACTTCATTGCGGAACTTAGAATCTCCATTGAAGTCAATGGAGAAATTCCGCCATGAGTCCGCAACCAGTCCGCCACTGCTCCGCAACAGACAGAGCATGCTGCGGACACCACATTCCGCTCCGCAGCCTATGCTCCGCAGCGGAATTGTACGCATCGTGTAAACGAACACTGCGAAATTAAAGTGAAAGTCAATGGAGAAACGGCTCCGCTGCGGATTAACGCTGCGGAGTGTCCGCAGCGGAATTTAAGTGAAAATCCGCCATGTGTGAACCCGCCCTAACAGACAATGTAGCTCAGCTGGAGTCACTGATCATAGCGGTGTCCTATTTGAGCAAAGGAAACTGTCAGGAAATAAGAAGTAACCATAGGTGTGCTATAAAATAATCTATTGTATAGTAATGAACCCAGAGATCAGAGTCAGCCCAACAAAGTGCCCAATTTCTTGGCTGCATCGGGGAACACATATCTTATCTCTGCCATGAATGAGAGGACTGTTCCTTATACTTTGTCTCACCATTTATTATGTCCCCTCAGATTCCTGTGTCATTGGGGACCACCCAAAAATTCAAATCAAGAATAGCACGTTCTGTATGACGGCCTATCCAAACTTGACAATGGTGAATTATACCAGCAACGTCAACAAGACCTTTGT
Organism: Rhinoderma darwinii; assembly: GCF_050947455.1. Classification (NCBI taxonomy): domain Eukaryota; kingdom Metazoa; phylum Chordata; class Amphibia; order Anura; family Rhinodermatidae; genus Rhinoderma; species Rhinoderma darwinii. The sequence continues at coordinate 71,331,040 of NC_134695.1, forward strand.
CAGCGGAAGTGAGGAATACTTCAAGTAAGACTTGGTTTACCTCTCACAGGTTTGACATTTAAAGGTGACATGTAATATGACTCTATTTTACAGGGCGGGACATTCTGTAAAATTCTGCATCTTTGTGATTTATCTTCATAATTTTTGCTGTTTACACTTCTTTGTCAGTTAGTTTTTAGGCTGGGTTCACACGACCTATTTTCAGACGTAAACGAGGCGTATTATGCCTCGTTTTACGTCTGAAAATAGGGCTGCAATACGTCTGCAAACATCTGCCCATTCATTTGAATGGGTTTGCCGACGTACTGTGCAGACAACCTGTAATTTACGCGTCGTCGTTTGACAGCTGTCAAACGACGACGCGTAAATGGACTGCCTTGGCAAAGAAGTGTAGGGCACTTCTTTGCCACGTAATTTGAGCTGTTCTTCATTGAACTCAATGAAGTACAGCTCAAGATTTACGAGCGTCTCAGAGCGTCTCAGACGCCTCGTAAATTACGAGGAGGAGCATTTACGTGTGAAACGAGGCAGCTGTAAACAGTCTGTCTTTTCACACGTAAATGCCTCTCATCGTGTGAACATACCCTTAATCTTCTGTTGTCATCTGGAAACCATCAGCAAGCAGGTTCACCTGCTTTCTCTGATCTGGCACAAAGATTTCGTTTGGCACCCTTACCCCACAAATAAAATATGACTTTACAACCTTTTTTGTAAGTAATGAACAGACAGAGTAATAATATCCATATAGAATAGTGCTGACACAATAGTTCCCATCACATAGAAGTGCCCATCACATAGAAGTGCCCATCACATAGAAGTGCCCATCGTTTGCTGCCAGTGCAATTCCCATATAATAATAATAATAATAATAACAATAACAACAATAATAATAATAATAACCGTTCCCCTCCACCAAGCAGGATACCAATATGCACTAAATGTACAAAATGATAACAGCAGATCCATCAACAGCAGCCTGTTGATAGTTTTCATGACTTAATAGACTTTTTTTTTCTAGACTATCAAGAAACTGAAAGCGAATAAGTTAAACAACTGGGGGGGGGGGCAGAGGGAGTGGAGTAATATATGACTGCAAGATCAGACTACACAGGGTTTGCTTGTAGTCTGTTACCAAGGAGACACATAGATCTGGGTAGCAGCTGTAGACACAAAAAGGAAGAGATTTTTTGATCAAGACTATTTACAAATGAACTTTTTTTTCAAAAATTTTTTTTAGACACATTGTATCAATAAAAATAAATCGATTGCAAAAGTGTACACACCCTATATAAATATAATACAGTGTGGTGGGATCAGGGTCACAATGCAATGTGTGGGGGTTGTTTGATTCCTCTGGATCCTGCACAATGGAATAAACCGTCCCTATATATAATTTGTAATAGTCCCGTTATCTCAGGTACAATATGCTGAAGATTTCTGCTGGCATCGAGTATCCTGGTGAAATCCGATGGCCGCTCGTCCTCGCCCTCTTCCTGGCCTGGGTCATCGTCTACGCGTCACTTGCCAAAGGAATCAAAACATCAGGAAAGGTAAGAGATGAATCCAGAGGACGGAAACGGAAATCATTAATAAAACTTCATATTTCAGGCAAATATTGTTGTTATTATTATTACTGCATCCAAAATGTACAAATTGAGGGGTGACGCTGGTGACCCCCTAACCCTCCCCCTCTATGTCACCCTCAAAGTCTTACCTCCAAACATTTGAATCCCCATTCGCAAGTTATTTTTACATCCTGCCCCCAATTCATCCAGAAATGCCCATATTTGCCTAATTTCTCACTTTCTAGGTAAAACCTGTAATGTTTGGGAGGTCAGGGGCCAGGAAGCTGAGATATGGTAGGCTGTTTGCAGGATCCTCACACTGTAGAGCGGCTTTAGCTGTCCCTGTGCTGCCTATGACGTGGAGGGAATACTGGGGCAACCAGGAATGTTCCCCCCTAACAATATAGCGCCCCCTGCAGGGTTCAAAATGTTCTATTTTTTTACTTCTTGACCCTGAAAAGCTGCCCCTTGTCAGTGAAAGAAAACCCCTTGTCACCACTGTGTCCCCTCCATGTCACAGGCCGCACAGGAATAGTCAAAGTGTAAGAATCCAGCAAACAGCTCCCCATATCTCAGCTTCCTGGCCCCTGTGACATGGGGGAGGGGGATATTGAATTCTGGTTTTTAGACATTACATTGGTCTTGACAGATACCTCCATATTCTGGGGGGGGGGGGGGGAGGGGTGCTACTTGCCAGACAATGGACTTTTTAGCCGCCATTTATTCCAACTTGAAGAGAATTAACCCCAGTAATTATACCCCTGAATCTTCTTCTGTCAAGTCATTAATAATTCTATGTAGCTTTTTTAATTTTTTTAGTTCTATCAGCTTCTGGGAAAGCTGGGTGACATCCATTATGGTCACTAGGTTTACAGCTTTCCTAGAGTTCTGAATGGCAAATCTACCTGTTATATAGTAGTAGGGTGTTATGGCTCCGCACGCCTAGGATTATGTGCCATTCTAAACTGTGGGTAAGCAGAGTGGTCAGCCCGATGGCAGCCAAAATATAAGTGTAAAGATTGTAAATATAAGTCCTGGACTCGTCGTCTTCTTCTGATGATTGCTGCGTCAATGTTTCTAGTTTTTGGAAAAGATGGATGATAGCAGATATGACCACTGAGAGGGTTGCTACTCTGCTTTCCCGGACTCCTGTAAGACAACTGTGCTTAGTAATATATCCCATAACTCGGGGAAAGTTGGCTTACAGCCCCTGTGGGAGTAAAAATTGCAATCATCCTACTTTAAATAGATTTTCCACCTTTTATCATCACGTTATTATTAGGTCCAACAATCTGAGCTGAATAATGTTATAATATATCTTTATAGCATTCAGAGCTCCATGTTTCTGATACAGAGCTCCAAATGCCCTGCAGAGACATATTTACAGGATAAAATTACCACTAGGGGGAGCTCACTACATACAGATATATACAGCTCCCATAGAGTTACATCATAACAATCTGCTTCCTGCAGCCACCACTAGAGGGAGCTCACAACATACAGATATATACAGCTCCAAAAGAATTACATGATAACATTCTGCTACCTGCAGACCCCACTAGGGGAAACTCTACATACAGATATATACAGCTCCCTAAGAGTTACAAGATAACAATCTGCTGCCTGCAGCCACCATTAGAGGGAGCTCACTACATACAGATATATACAGCTCCCATAGAGTTACATGAAACAATCTACTGCCTGCAGCCACCACTAGAGGGAGCTCACTACATACAGATATATACAGCTCCCATAGAGTTAGATGATAACATTCTGCTGCCTTCAGCCACCACTAGTGGGAGCTCACAACATACAAATATATACAGCTCCCATAGAGTTACATGAAACAATCTGCTGCCTGCAGCCACCACTAGATGGAGCTCACTACATACAGATATATGTACCACTCGCATAGAGTTACATGATAACATTCTGTTGCCTGCAGCCACCACTAGTGGGAGCTCACCACATACAAATATATACAGCTCCCATAGAGTTACATGATGATATTCTGCTGCCTGCAGCCACTACTTCACTACATACAGATATATACAGCTCCCATAGAGTTACATGATAACAATCTGCTGCCTGCAGCCACCACTAGGGGGAGCTCACTACATACAGATTTATACAGGTCCCATAGAGTTACATTATAACGCTCTGCTTTCTGCAGCCACCACTAGGGGGAGCTCACTACATACTGGTATATACAGCTCCCATAGAGTTACATGATAATATTCTGCTGCCTGCCGCCACCACTAGGGGGAGCTCACTACATGCAGTGTTATTATTAAGTTCAATGTACAAACAGAAGGCAGTAAGCTCCTACGCTCCTCCTAGAGGTGGCTGCAGGCAGTTCCTATGTTTATTGCTATGCAGGGGATTTCTGTATCATGAAAACAAAGCTCCGACTATTATAAAGATATATTATAAAAATTTACCAGCTGAGGATTTCCCCTTTGGACGGGACAAGCTGGATATAAAGGCGTTAATATTTGAATGGAATGAAAATGCGACATTATCAGGTCGTGATGCCTCCGGCCACAACTCCAGATTAAATGTGATGGGGGAACTGCAATCAGCGGCGCCTTGACCGTGGGCCCCGGGTATCGAGGGATGACTGTTCTGTGCCGCTGAGTCAGGGATATAATGAAAATGTACAGTTCAGTGCAGCCGCCCGACTCAGCGAGAACGGTTCTGACTATCAATTCCAAATATTCCAGTTTAAAGCTACAGTACTTTATTTCTTTGCTGTGAGTCAAGCGGTTGCCTTACATTTGCCCATCAGCCCCTGTTCCTAGGAGCTCACAATCTAATCCACCACACAAGCCAAGTCATCCTGTTATGTCCCATTATTCAATATACTAATATGGCTGCTATTACATCTGCCACACAGGGTTACCACCCAACTTTTCCAGACTCCAGAATGGCATGTCTGTCTACTTATCCCTCAGTATCACTTCCTGCCTACACAGATTTGTATTCAGGTCTCTAGGAAAGCTGAATATCAACCACTGTGGGAACTGTACTAGTAATAATATTGGTTGTCACTCAGCTTTCCCAGACCTTGATATAGGAAAGAAAAAAATTAAAGGAACTCTCCACTACAGCAAAACGATGACACTATGTTATGTCTAGTGCATGGCCTGAGGGGGTGGGGCATGATTAAAAGAAGACCAATCAGAGAATCCCTTAGTCATGCCCCACCTCCTCAGGCACAGCACCAGACATAACACAATGTAACGGTTTTTCTGGAGTGTTCCTTTAAGTAAAGTTTTAACAAAGTGGGATGAACCATGGGCTTATATTTATCTGTGATTTTAAGGGAATTTCATTTGAATGTGGTTTAGTTAGGAACAATCAGATGATTACTGCATGTAACAGTAGTTGTAACCTCTAGGGGGCAGTGTCATGAACTGCAGCATCAGGACTTTTATATGTGCACTGTATGGGCATTGTAGTGACATGCTGGTAAGTGAGGAGAATGGAGGTTGGAGGACACATGGAGAGGCTTGATGGAGGCCGCCGGTACACCGCTTCTCTCTGTTACAATGTCTGTGACTGTCCAGGGTAATAGTGAAGTATTTTCAGTGTCTTCCTCTGCATAGATTAACTTTGCACATTTTTCAGGTTTTTCCTGGCTGCTTTGGAATGAAGCCTAATTAGTTACTGGAATGTTGCCTGCAGAGCATGGTTAGTCTAAAAGGAAGGTGGTCCTCGTCTCCCCCGCCAATGCTATCACACACGCAACACTCACAGGGCAATTGGAGGACTGCGAACATGGATAGGATCTCAGACAGATGACTGGCTTTACCCTTGCACTACATGTACTGTACAATGTGAAAGAAATGTAGGTTAAAACAACATATTACATATATGCTCCAGTCACATCCAGAGCTGCATTTACAATTCTGCCGTTTTCCTGTAAGCTTTCCTGATGTATAAGCCTCCAGGTTTAATGTCTGTTGTGTTGTATTGAGGAGTAGTAGTATTTACACCCAGCATTAGCAGCCTGAATTTTGAATACAGTTCTGGTAGTGACTGGAGTATCAGACATGGTATACGTTGCTCAACATCGTATAAAGTAATTATAACATTGTACTCAGTAGTGGAGCCACAATTTATTACAAGGTTTTGCAGCCCAAGGGAGCTGTCTTAAGTTTAGAAATATACACATGTAGCAGAGCTGAATTTTAAAAGGGCTCGTCCGCTGATATGTAAATGAATCTTAATCATTTGCATAATATAAAAGTTCTGCAACTTTCAACTATTCTTTGTGTTTCTTTCAATTTCTCACCATTTTCAATCTTGCTCATTGCTGTCAGTGAATAGAGTTATTTTTTTTACATTCAGAATTAAAAACCTATCGTGACCTAATCCTGTTTGCGCAGCTGTAGTTTGTTGCATTGTATTATTGCAGGCGATCATACAATGCTCTAAACCCTCAGCTGTTTGAACAGAACTAAGTTAGGATGAGATTTCAGCTTCCAAATGTAAATAAAAATTTTCCCATTCGCTGACAGCAAGCAGCGATTTTGAAAGTGGCGAGGAACTGAAACACAACGTATATTAGACAGCTGCAGAACCATAACCTTAATATCATAATGACAAACTCGGCTGCATCTGTAATACAATTCATTTATAGTGGGTAGACATGTCATTCACCTTAGTAGACAGGCAAGATTTTGATTTTCTATGCAGGGGTACACAGTTGGAATATATATATAATCATACATTAGTAGACAGGGGGGGGGGGTCTCAAACAAAGGATCCTTGAGAAAGACCATGGGAGGGGGGATGTGTATGACCCAAAACATAACATAAAAAAAGATCCAACAAAAAAAACCACAACTGGAAAGACTTAAAAGCACAACACAGAGCGCAGATACAGAGAGGAACCACTAGATGGCGGTACTCATGATCCCTTTCCCCCACTCACTCCTTCCATCTATGTTTCCAAACTAGGTGTCAAAAAAAGTTCTTCTACATGTGCCTCTTGTCCTGTGCCGTAACACTGTGCCTCCTGTGTTACTCTGCTTTGTGCATATACTTTCTGTGAATTTCTGTGATTGTCGTAATGTCTCTTTTATTCCAGGTGCTCACGCAGATTATAAATAAGTTTGTACCCCTCCCACTGTATCCAGTGCTCAGGCAGCCCCTCCTTACAAGAAATATATCCTATAAGTTGTGTAGTCAAAGACCGCAGGACCAACATATAGTGAGGCGGCAGGTTGACGTAGATCTGTCACCTATACATCATAAAGAAAACCATTTTGTGGGTGGAGCTTATGAATATTAATTAGGACGCACCGCAATGATCACGGCTTCCATTCAGAATAAAAGACCCTCCAGTGATTTTGTACCAATGGTGGCCCCAAGTTTTAATGAAAACATGAATATAGTTGTAGTATCCTACATCAGCCATTAGGCGGAGTGGAGAGCAGAGTGATACAGTTGGAGGGGTTGTGCAGATATCTTTGTCTCTCTAGGATCTGTGTCTCCTCTCCAGGATCTGTCGTCTGTTCTCTGTGATGGTGGCCCCGTACTGTTGTATCACTTCTCTCGCTTTACACGACTCCTCATAGTAAACTCTTTCTGTTTCACACTTTTATTTAGGTTGTGTATTTTACAGCCACTTTCCCATATGTGGTACTTATCATCCTCCTCATCCGAGGGGTAACTTTGCCTGGGGCAGGAGATGGCATCTGGTACTTCATCACCCCAAAGTGGGAGAAGCTTGCTGATGCGATGGTGAGTATAGGAATCAGGGGACACCTGATAGGACCCCAAAGTAAAACTCACTGCCTACTGAGAGCTCTGCCAAATGTACTCTGCCTTTATTAAAGTTGCTCTTTACCAATAATTTCACAATATTTTTGAATAGGGGAGCTCTGTAAGTGATAACATTCTGCTGCCTGCAGCCACCACTAAGGGGTGCTCACTACATACAGATTTATGCAGCTCCTATAGAGTTACATGATAAGATTCTGCTACCTGCAGATACCACTAGGGGGAGCTCACTACATACAGATATATACAGCTCCTATAAAGTTACATAATAACATTCTGCTGCCCACAGTCACCACTAGAGGGAGCTCACTACATACAGATATATACAGCTCCCATAGAGTTACACAATAACATTCTACTGCCTGCAGTAACCACTAGAGGGAGCTCACTACATACAATATACAGCTCCCATAGAGTTACACAATAACATTCTACTGCCTGCAGTAACAACTAGGGGGTGGACACTACATACAGATATATACAGCTCCCATAAAGTTACATGATAACATTATACTGCCTGCAGTAACCACTAGGGGGCGGACACTACATACAGATATATACAGCTTCCATAGAGTTACATGATAACATTCGGCTTCCTGCAGCCACCACTAGGGGGAGCTTACTACATACAGATATATACAGCTCCCAGAGAGTTACAAAAAAAATAATTCTGCTGCCTGCAGCCACCACTAGGGGGAGTACACTGTGTACATATATACAGCTCCCATAGCTACTTGATAAGATTCTACTACCTGCAGTCACCACTAGGGCCCAGCTGTCATGTACCCGGCCTCTATGGTAGGTGTAACACTGGCAGGCATGATAGAGCTGTGCCAAAGTTTGTCAGATTTGGTGGCATCAATGAGGAATAAACTGTATGGATCATACCCGAAGTTCTCAACCTGTGGTACATGAACCCTAGGTGGTACCACCATGTCTCTTGGGGGTACTCGCAAAGTCCTCATATTGTGGTTTTGGGGAGGCGGCTCTGTTAGATGGATTTCATAGAACAGATTTGCTCTAAATTAATGCTCTCATTCAATGACCGCAATCACAGATCTTGAAAATGGTGAGGAACTGAAATACAAAGTCTATTAAAGAGGCTGTCACCACATTATAAGTGGCCTATCTTGTACATGATGTGATCGGCTCTGTATTGTAGATGACAGTAGTATTTTTTATTTAGAAAAACGATCATTGTGACGGAGTTATGACCTATATTAGCTTTATGCTAATGAGTTTCTCAATGGACAACTGGGCGTGTTTTGTACAGAGGAGTGTATGACGCTGACCAATCAGTGACCAATCAGCGTCATACACTTCTCCCCATTCATTTACACAGCAGATAGTGATCCTGCGTTGTTCACTATGTGCAGCTACATACACACACACACACTAACGCTACTCAAGTGTCCTGACAATGAATATACATTACCTCCAGCCAGGACGTGATGTGTATTCAGAATCCTGACATTTCTGTAGCGTTTGTGTGAGATTTACAGCAAGGCAAACGTAATCTCGTTTTAAATTACAGTTTACATCGTAATATCGCGAGATTACGCTTGCTGTGCTGTAAATCTCACACAAACGTTAGCGAAGTGTCAGGATTCTGAATAGACATCACGTCCTGGCTGGAGGAGATGTATATTCACTGTCAGGACACTGCAGTAATGTTCTAGTGAGTTTATGTGGCTGCACATAGCGATATAGCTATATCACTATGTGCAGTGTAAATGAATGGAGAGCAGTGTATGACGCTGATTGGTCACTGATTGTTCAGCGTCATACACTTCTCTCCACAACGCCCACTTAGTCATATAGTAAAACACGCCCAGTTGTCCATTGAGAAACTCATTAGCATAAAGCTAATATAGGTCATAACTCCGTCACAAATGATCGTTTTTCTAAATAAAAAATACTGCTGTTATCTACATTACAGCACCGATCACATCATGTTCAATATAGGCCACTTATAATGTGGTGACAGCCTCTTTATTACTAGGACCACTGTTACCTACATTACAGCGCTGATCACATTATGTAGGAGACAGGACACTTATAATGTGGTGACAGCCTCTTTATTACTAGGACCACTGTTATCTACATTACAGCGCCGATCACATTATGTAGGAGATCGGGCACTTATAATGTGGTGACAGCCTCTTTATTACTAGGACCACTGTTACCTACATTACAGCGCCGATCACATCATGTACAAGATCGGCCACTTATAATGTGGTGACAGCCTCTTTATTACTAGGACCACTGTTATCTACATTACAGCGCCGATCACATCATGTACAATATAGGCCACTTATAATGTGGTGACAGCCTCTTTATTACTAGGACCACTGTTACCTACATTACAGCGCTGATCACATTATGTAGGAGACAGGACACTTATAATGTGGTGACAGCCTCTTTATTACTAGGACCACTGTTACCTACATTACAGCGCTGATCACATTATGTAGGAGACCGGGCACTTATAATGTGGTGACAGCCTCTTTATTACTAGGACCACTGTTACCTACATTACAGCGCTGATCACATTATGTAGGAAACAGGACACTTTTATAATGTGGTGACAGAGCCTCTTTATTACTAGGACCACTGTTATCTACATTACAGCGCCGATCACATCATGTACAAGATAGGACACTTATAATGTGGTGACAGAGCCTCTTTAAGTTCTAACATCCGCCGTTGGACTGTTGATGTATTGGAGTGATCTCTAGTGATCTGACACTTAGTCCTGAACACGCAGGATTATTGGAACCTTATTATAATAGTTGATGATGATGAGGATATAGGGGTGTCTCCTGCATCCTTGTTCTGTGGAAACACTTTTTGGGGTCACATATTCAATAAAGGACCACGATATCTCCACCTCAGACTGCGATGTGATTGGCTCTTGGTAAATTTAGTGCAGATTATGACAAGTTGCAGGAACCCAGGGCTGATATTCCCGGCTGAATCCTGCAGCGCTCGCGTCATCGACTTTTAAATTGCTTCATCGATCGCTCCGTGTTCTGTCGTCACCTGGGTCTCCTGTCATGTCAGCGACAAACACACAGGAGCAGCAGAGCCCACAACGGGGCAGCAGAGCTGAGATCCAGGATATAAATATAAACGGCAGCAATAATGTTATCACTGCTATAACTGCAATAGTTCTCAGTCCTGTGCACACAGGGAACATGCGGCTTATAACTATTGTATCAATGTGACATGGCCAAAAGTATGTGAACCCCTGAACTACCCCTCATATGTGCGGTGAACAGAGTCATGGATGTAAATATGGAGATGGTCTTATTATATCTCTATAACTAGAATTTACCTCCTGCCAGTGAGTGTGTGAGTCAGAGAAGACCTTACTATCTATCTATCTATCTATCTATCTATCTATCTATCTATCTATCTATCTATCTATCTATCTATCTATCTATCTATCTATCTATCTATCTATCTATCTATCTATCTATCTATCTATCTATCTATCTATCTATCTATCTATCTCATAATCTATCTATCTATCTATCTATCTATCTATCTATCTATCTATCTATCTATCTATCTATCTATCTATCTATCTATCTATCTATCTATCTATCTATCTATCTATCTATCTATCTATCTATCTATCTATCTATCTATCTATCTATCTATCTATCTAATCTATCATGTTGTTTTTTTCATCTTTCAGGTTTGGAAAGATGCAGCCACACAGATTTTCTTCTCTCTATCTGCAGCCTGGGGAGGGCTCATCACCTTGTCATCATACAACAAATTCCACAATAACCTGTATCGGTAAATGTTTGAAGGGATTCTTTTTTTTTCATTGTTTATTATCTAATTTTGAAGTCTACTGATATATTATATACATTTGTTTTTATCAAGTTATGACTAATTTTCATCCCACAACCCGCGCAGAACAGCTGTTTATAGCAGGAGGCGCAAAGTATAATGAAATATCAAGCTCCAGATTAACTAAACAGTGACACCTAGTGGTGAAATGATTACCTTCTGGATATTGACTGATACCGCCTGCACTTCACCCTCAATCGCTTCTGTCTGAAGTGTAAAATAATGAATTTTCTCTGTGCTTGTGGTCATTGTGTATGAATGCTCCTCCAATGAACTCTTCTCTCTTGCAGGGACACCCTGATTGTCACTTGCACCAACAGCGCCACAAGTATTTTCGCCGGTTTTGTCATCTTTTCTGTCATCGGTTTCATGGCAAATGAGCTAAAAGTCGATATTGATAAAGTTGCTGATCAAGGTAAATAAAGTATTAACCTTCCCTGAATAAAATATTCTTGAATTTAAATTGAGGACAAAACAAGCCACACCCTTATATTATTGACCCCACCCATGAGCATCCTAGCCCTGCCTACAAGGTACATCACTTTGCTCCACCTACAGAACTTTACTGACATTTCCTAATTTTCTCCACAGGTCCTGGCATTGCTTTTGTAGTGTACCCAGAGGCCCTGACCAGGCTGCCCCTGTCCCCATTTTGGGCGATAATATTCTTTCTTATGCTCCTAACCTTAGGACTGGACACAATGGTAAGAGCTGATGAATGACTAATAAATATATGATAATGCATTCCAAAGCGCCACCTGGTGGACAGAACGTGCAGTGGATCTTTCACCTCTAAACAATGAAGTCAGATGTTTTGTGCTCTGATACGAGGACACACATACCCTAGAGGCAGCCCATATAGTTGGTTAAGGGGCCCTGGGAGGGAGAGGGGGCCCAGTCCAGGATGGTCTTATTATTTTTTTTAATAGGTGGTTATAACCTGTGTAGGGACCCCTCTCCTCAGTTGCTGCAATATTAGCATGGGTGTGAAAAATTAACTCAAGGATTTGCTGTGGTGCCTCCTTTTCTATGAGGCGCGAGGCACCAATGTCTCAGGCATGTCACTGTGACAGACATGAAGATCGATAGGCTGCACCCTCTTCATATTTTTCCCTTATTTCAGTTTGCTACAATTGAAACGATTGTGACTTCGGTTTCTGACGAATTTCCCAAGTACCTGCG
>NC_134695.1:71343640-71470434 GCF_050947455.1 Rhinoderma darwinii
GATTCGCGGCTCTGACATCTGTGTCCTTCTCGACTCACTGCCCCGGAATCATTTGTCACTGGTAACAACTCCCGTGGAGGAAGACCCAGGACGAGGCCCCTTATTCTTCAGAGGCAGATTACAAATCCGGAGCCACAAAAGGCCAAAAAATGTCTCCTGAACACAAATCCAGACATTCTCTGCTGCAAAGACGACGTCATGAGAAGGAACTAATACTCAGAGTATAAACGCCGGATATTACAGAACAGTCAGAGATTACGTATCACATATTACAGAACAGTCAGAGATTACGTATCACATATTACAGAACAGTCAGAGATTACGTATCACATATTATAGAACAGTTGGATATTAAATAATAGTTGGATTTTATTTGACAGTCAAATATTATTTCGAGTCAGATGATATTATAATGGCCAGATACAATAGGACAGTTGGATATTATATAGTAGTAGAATATTATTATAACAGTTGTATATTACTATAATAGTCTATTTTTACAACATACAGATATTATAATGCTTGATTATTATATGACAGTCCGTTATTATTATAATGGTCGGATATTATTTTAATGGCCGGATACAATATGACAGTTGGATATTATATATTAGTCAGATATTATACAACGGATGGATATTATTAAGTAGTGGCATATTATTATAACAGCATAAAAGATTTATTTAATGAAGCCCCGAATCTGCATTTTGCACCCACAATCTTAGGCCCCATGCACACGGCTGTGGCTGTAATCACGGCCCAGCTGCTGATGGCCGCCCGCATTTTCGGTCTGTGCACCCATACAAAAGTATGGAAGCACGTCCCGTAAAACACGGAAAAAAAAAACCGGTCATGCTCTGTAATTTACGACACAGTTCTACGGCACGGACACCCATCCGAAGCAATACGGAAAGGTGCGCGTGGCCAAAAGAACTGAATGGGGCCGTAATTACCGCCGAATTTACGGTGGTGTGCACGGGGCCTTACAATGGCCCCAATTTAAACATCTCTTGTGTATTACGGGTAAATTCTCTGGTATCCAATCCAAAAACTCTGATAATCTGGCGCTTCTTTCCAGCACGGGACTTCATGAGAACCTTAAACTTGACAAGACGCAGCGAGGACAACCCAAAGTAGTCGTGACGGATTCAGATCAGCATTTTATTCTGGATTCTGTTCTTCTAGATTCTCTTATGACCTTCCAATAATCTGCTCCAAACTAAAGGAAGTTTCCTGGGTTTAGTACGCTAGGACCCGGCAGCTTCTGAGATCTGTAACCCTTCACGTAATCTATACATGTAACACACTGCGCCATTGTTACGCAGCGGCACCGTCACGCTGTGGTAGGGAACACATCTGTGCAGATGTTACCAGCCTGAAACCACTGAACACGGACTTCAGATTATTCGTCCTGAATCAGCGGACATTGTCAGTGACCCCTTAGAGCGTTTTTTCACACATGGGCACCATTATGCGCGCTGTTTGTAGCCGGCGGAGCCCGCACCTGAACGCCGCTCGTCTTTACGACCCTTCCACATGGCGCTGACTGATAGAAGCGAGAATCACAATGACCAATTATGAGCTTGTGTGTAATGTTCACGGCTTTAATTGAATTTCTCACATAATTCCAGTCGGCTGCCTTTGTTCTGACGTTGCCTGGGAGCACATTACGGCACAATGGCGCTGCAGTGATGAGCGAGCGCGGAGAGTCATTAAAGCAATGCAGTGGAACATGGTACAATGGACTGGAAGCCGTGCTGAGGGAATGGAATAACTGCATTGAGACGTGTCAGCTTTAAATGAAAGACAGCCAGCCCCACCGCTCGTAAAGACACCAAACCGGCGGAAATCTAACATGCAGCAAGCCCCCGCCGCCGAGATAGGGGGATGGGGGGGGGCTGATAGTTCTGTGGAGAGAATTCACTATACAATTACATTGTATCGATTCCAGTTTGCAAAGACGGGATACATAGTAATCAAAGTCATTATAGGGAACGCTCAGGAGTCATTAGGATTATATAACGACTTTCTAGCAGAGAACTTGGGACAACCGTAGGACAAGGAATCCCATCATCTTCATTACATTATTATTCATATAGTTATAACTAGAGCAGCCAGGATGATAACCCCCTCCCCCACCCGCATCAACCGTAAAGCCATTAATAACTGAAGAGCATGAGGTCACAGGATGTACAATCAATGGCGGACTACAACACCCATGAATATTCCGTCCTTGGCGGCTACCATCCGTTAAGTGTCCTACTTGATCTAAAACTATGGATTCTGAATCAATGACCTTGAAATCAAGCAATTCCCAACCGGAGTGACCTTGAAGATGAGACATTTTAAACTCAAAGACCTGGAGGAGAAGAGGAGGATCAGAAGTGGGTGAAGTTGGTAAATCTGTGACCTGGAATCCAATGGGGCGAGAGAAATCTGATGGGTTGGGTACAAGGTCAAGAAACTTAAATCTGATATCAATGGCCAAAGACGAACGACACGGAAATCAATGAAGAGAAAGGTCAGTAGACTCGGTCAGATTCTCAATGTTTCAAAGCCAAGTACCCCAAACTAAAAAATATCCCGTCACCCCAAGACTATGGAGATACGATGCGCCGCATGAGGACAGGGACCTCCTAGAGACATGGACTTTACCCTCTGGGTGACATGTACAACAGGCAGGGCCCCGGAAACTCATGAGCCGGTGGGTCAGTGACCTTGAGGTTTGTCGGTGATTCTGTAGGGTAGAAGTCACTTTGCTCATGGTTTATCATCGGAGACTCGACGGCACTTGGATAAGCAGTGAAACGAGATTCCAAGTTGATTTTGAATCGGATAAAGTCAATGACCTAAACTCTGCTGAGACTACGATGTGTGACCCTCAAAGAGGACATCCCGTCGTAACCACCCCCTTTCTTCTAGCAATTGTCCTAACGCTTAGGAAGATCAGCGGCTGCAATGATCAGCGGTTAACGCCGCACAAAGAGTGTAGTATGGAAGGAACATGTGCAGAGTCCTACAGACCGAGTCTCTCCACTCTGGCTAATAGAGAGGGGGGTCCTAAAGTCGGAGAGACACCCCCCCTCTATGACATCGCATAAACATATAACTGAAGTGACTACTCTATCCAGCCCCTTTGTGTTATATCTTTTTCTGGGAAAGCTGGATGACAACAAATCTATAATATTGCCCCCGTAGGGTTGGTCACACGGCTTTCACTAGATATGCAGCAATGTGGACAGGAGTGTACCGAACAATAGTTAGGCATATTTGTAATTTAAAAGTCTAAAGCCCCTATTACACCGGCCAGTACAGCGATCGCCGATCAACGAGACATGATCGGCGCTCGTTTGCTCTGGTCACACGGAGCTATGGATGGAGACGAGAGGCCGTTACTCCAATCTCTCGCCCCCATACATTATTATCATCACGTCGGCAGCGCGTCTCCCGGTTTACACACCAAGATGAGCTGCCGACAACCAGAATATTTTACTTTTTTAAAACTATAAGAGATCAGCGGATGATCCAGCGTTTGCTCGTTCATCTGCTGATCGCTCGTTTACACAGGGCATTGATCGGCAACGAGCGTTACATGAACTAATGATCTGCCCGATAATCGACCAGTGTAAAAGCTGTGGGAGCTGGAACAGAGGCCATATTGGTAGTCACCCAGCTTTCCCAGAAACCGATCTAACAAGGAAACAGCTGGTAGTGACCACTGGTGAATTTCTGACGATTTGTAGAAATGGCGTCGCTGATGAATCTCTGCACCGAGCACTGGAGAGATCTGGACCTGAAAGAGTTACACCCGAGATTTAAATAACCCATTTAAGGCCACCAGACTACAAGTGTTCTGAACGAAGGCCTTAAAGCGAGTACTAATGGCGCCATCGCTCATCTGTAGAGGGAACATTCCCAGCCGAGCGGAACGCCATCTAAAGCGGAGGGTTCACAGTCCTCGCAATGTTCTCGTACACCATGGAAATTTCCATACAAACCTGCTCCTCCGGCTCCCAGATACTTGTCCTTTGCATAAATAACGGAATCCAACATCGACTCAAACAGCAGGAAGTAACCCTGTGAAGAAGACACAACCTGGTTAGAAAGGAAGGAGTCAAATGGCTTCAAGTCGCATGGAAAATACGAAGACGGGCGCCGAGAAATCCGCAAGAACATCTCGCCCACCCGGGAAAAATCCTCAGTAAACACAGATCTGTCTCTGCTCTTACTCTTTATTGAATTGCATTTAAGACTAAGGGGGGGGGGGGGGGGGGTTGGGGTTTAATATAAAATTGTGCATCAGTGGGTTTGGTGCAACTTCCTAAATACATTTTATTAAAAATTATTTTTCCTTTTATTGAGATACAGCAGCTTTGCATCCTGTATATAGAACAGCTGTATCTAGCGCTGAGACCTGAATCCGTCAGGTCAGCAGGACTGACGGGTTCAGTGACAGCGGGTCCTGCGGATCGAGCGGTTAATGATCACATCTAATCATAACTTAGAAGTGATCGATCGCAGGTAGATCCGACCCGCTGACACTGAACCCGTCAGTCCCGCTGACCTGACGGATTCAGCACTAGATACAGCTGTTCCGTATACAGGATACAAAGCTGATGTATCTCAAAGAGTAGAGATCATTTTTAATAAAAAGTAATTACAAAGTTGCACCAAAACACACTGATCTATATATATATATATATATATATATATATATATATATATAGCAAAAAAAAACATGTCAAAATGTAAATAGCCTTTAAGTTATACAATTTGTCATGATACCAATTCAATACAATCTCGCGATATCCAGTAAAATAACCTACACGTTAAACAGATCTATGGGTTTTGTTTGTTTGTTTTTTTTTTAACATGGGAGTCTGCCGGCCATAGATGGGTGACGGAGGCATCGGTCAGACGTATTATCGGGTTATGTCGGAGTTAGAGAGAAAGTAATGGAGGACACATCTGTATAAGTCCTACAGACGTCGTCCTGTCAAGTCGTTAAATATTCTATTCAACCATTTCTTAGTTCTTTCGGTTCCTGGGAAAGCTGGGTGACAACTAATATGGTCGCAGGGTTGTAACAGGTGTTTTTTTTTTTTACAAAACAGCAAATCTGACTAATTATAAAGTGATTCATCTCCTACTCTCACTGTCATAAGTTTGGGAAAGCTGGGTGGTCGAGCATGTACAAGCTGTAGTAGCGGTCATATTGGTTGTCACTCAACTTTCCCAGACACAGATATAAGATATAATTCATAGGATCACCACTACAGCTCTACAGGGGTCATCCAGCTTTATCCAACTCCTGAATGGCAAATATACCGAATTATGGAATGATACCTCATCACTACCAGGCAGATTAGTGTTCGAGGGTTGGGTGATTGTAATGGCAGGCAGACTATCACCCAGCTTTCCCAAGAGAAGATGTAATTAATAAATGGTTAAATAGACTGTGTCTAGGAAATCTGGGTGACCACCAACATGGCCACCATTACAGTTCAAGGGCTGTTACCCACCCTATTGGCCTATCAGAGCAGTGATACATTCCCTGCTCCTTCTTTACTACATTATTAGGTCGATTCTGGAGTCTGGGAAAGCTGAGTGGGGGCTGTGGTTGACATTTTGGCTGTCACCCAGCTTTCCCATAAATAGACAGAGCTAAGAAGACCATCTCAAGGACTTCTGTATACTGGTGATGTTATTTTCAGCGGCGCAGTTTCTCTTACATTCTCAGAGGCGGACGTATGTGATCGCCCTCATTATCAATCCCAGCAGGGGGCACTTTAATAGGTTATCACAAGGTAATAGACCTTCTCCATACAAAACCGGGGGTCTTGCCTTAACATTTTCAATTATGTTTGCTGCAAAATGGATTTCATGCTACAACCCCCCCCCCCACCCCACCCCCCCCCCCCCCGCTAACGCGTAGATAACACTTCTGAGTTCTAATGAAAGACATGTACCCGACCAACATCTCAGCCTCAATAACGTTCCATTCTCCCACATACGAAGCCAACCACACCAATTTTTGCCAAATTTTGTAAGAGGCGTGGTTTATGCAAATATGCCCAAAAGTTGGTGTTTCTGTGATGTTTTATGAATATTCCTCGGCAGATTATGGGTAGGGCTCAAAACTGTCCCACATATGGGTATTGAAATTCGAACTTACTATTCTAATGGCGGATTTACGGTGTACAAATATTACATTACCTATCCTGTACTGATCCAGAGTTTTATCCTGTATTATACTCCAGAGCTGCACTCACTATTCTGCTGGTGAAGTCACTGTGTACATACATTACATTACTTATCCTGTACTGATCCTGAGTTACATCCTGTATTATACTCCAGAGCTGCACTCACTATTCTGCTGGTGGAGTCACTGTGTACATTTATTACATTACTTATCCTGTACTGATCCTGAGTTACATCCTGTATTATACTCCAGAGCTGCACTCACTATTCTGCTGGTGGAGTCACTGTGTACATACATTACATTACTTATCCTGTACTGATCCTGAGTTATATCCTGTATTATACTCCAGAGCTGCACTCTCTATTCTGCTGGTGGAGTCACTGTGTACATACATTACATTACTTATCCTGTACTGATCCTGAGTTATATCCTGTATTATACTCCAGAGCTGCACTCTCTATTCTGCTGGTGGAGTCACTGTGTACATACATTACATTACTTATCCTGTACTGATCCTGAGTTATATCCTGTATTATACTCCAGAGCTGCACTCACTATTCTGCTGGTGGAGTCACTGTGTACATACATTACATTACTTATCTTGTACTAATCCTGAGTTACATCCTGTATTATACTCCAGAGCTGCACTCTCTATTCTGCTGGTGGAGTCACTGTGTACATACATTACTTATCCTGTACTGATCCTGAGTTACATCCTGCATTATACTCCAGAGCTGCACTCACTATTCTGCTGGTGGAGTCACTGTGTACATACATTACATTACTTATCCTGTACTGATCCGGAGTTACATCCTGTATTATACTCCAGAGCTGCACTCACTATTCTGCTGGTGGAGTCCCTGTGTACATACATTACTTATCCTGTACTGATCCTGAGTTACATCCTGTATTATACGCCAGAGCTGCACTCACTATTCTGCTGGTGGAGTCACTGTGTACATACATTACATTACTTATCCTGTACTGATCCGGAGTTATATCCTGTATTATTTTCCAGAGCTGTATTCACATTTCTGCAGACCTCAGAGCTGAAATCAATGCTGGAACCTTTGTGATACTCTACAGAATTGGTCTCCATTGTGTTGCGCTCCAGCTATTGCAATCTACAACTCCCCGCATGCCCTGAAAGCCGTTGTAAAGCTACAAGTTGGAGACCACTGCTCTACACTACACGGAGTGACCTGCGCTGTCCATGGTCCTGAATGGAGCCGTTTATTATCAGCCTCTCTCACACGCAGAGACATTTATAACGTAATTTCACAGGCTGCTGCTCCACCTGTAGGGGTGCCATCTGGAAACAGAATTATACCTGACATCTTTCCCAGAATGCTCTCGGGCAACATTCCATCCCCAAATGAACATTCAATATATTTTTTTTCTCTTTGGCCCCCAGTGAACACCTTCAAAATTAATTACTGCAAAAGAGACCGGAATTACCCGTGTGCAGGGAAGGTGAACCGGAGAAGGTTTTCTGAATCACCTGAGCGACAATGTAAACACATTAGCGTCAAATGAAACGACTTCAACAAAACGTTACAACTTAAACCGACAATGAAAATATCCAGAGAGAATTCTAAAGTAAAGCCAAATTCAGGGCGCCGTTCGGCAACGTTCACATGTCGCAGAATTGCTGCAGATTTTCCAACCAGATTTTCCAACAGGAAATGTGCAGCGTATTACAGTTGCAGCCGCAAAGTGGATGATCACATGGGACGTTTTACCGTAGCAGCGGTCACAAGGAACGATTCGCTATGGTAATACCAGGGAAGGCAAACATGGGCTTGTGAAAACCTTGTGACCCAACACTTCTCACAGCTGACAGTTTGTTGCAATTGTGTTCAGTCTAGATAATCCTTTCTGAGCTAAATCCATCACAAATCTCTCTCCTGTCCTGAGTTTGTCACAATGTATCAGTCTGGAGTCCTGGCTAGTTAGTCTAGAATGGATACAATTGTAACAAACTCTCAGCTGTGAGAAGTATTAGGGCTGTACAGGTTTTTAGCCTGTGCATAGAATAAAAAAAACAATGTTGCACATTTACCAAGACTTTTTTATTCCAGTCTAAGTAACTATGGTATTTAGAGTCATTTGTGGGAATTGATAATTAATTTGCCAAATTTGTTAATTTTAAAGTCTGAAATCGACCAGATATACCGATTTGTGCTATTTCCTCTTACTCCGCATCGTAAATATGGTCTAAACTAAAAAACTCCGTTTCAGACACAGCCACTTTTTTTGTTACTCGCCAAATTTGGCAAAAGTTGTCGAAACTTGTGACGTTTTGGCGACACAGCAGACACTGCTTCATAAATGTGGCCAAACTGGTCATTCGCTGACACTATTATTGGATTGTCAACACGGCGGGCAGCGATTGTCTTCCGTGGTCAGGCGATGTGTTACCTGTAGTGATCGCACCGGACTATCTACATACAGTGAGCGGCGCGGGACGGAGGAAACAATTATGTAAATATATAGAAAAGTTTCTTATTATAGAAACCAACTCAGAAAATGTGGCGGCGGGTTAGGAGAAAGTCCTGCCAAGCCTCCTGGCCACATCTTTGCCTCCAGTTTAGTCATTATTCATCCTTACACTAAAGACTTGAGTAATGGGAGACAGGCTAGTTGCTAGGGACAGGCTGCCATTGAAAAGACCGTGGTTGTTACAAAGTTTCCCCCTAGCAACCAAACTGTCAGACCAGACAAAGCTGGATTGTGAGTGCGGAGAAATAAAACACATGCCAGTCAGCAGACACGCCATGCCTCCAGTCAGCAGACACGCCATGCCTCCAGTCAGCAGACACGCCATGCCTCCAGTCAGCAGACACGCCATGCCTCCAGTCAGCAGACACGCCATGCCTCCAGTCAGCAGACACGCCATGCCTCCAGTCAGCAGACACGCCATGCCTCCAGTCAGCAGACACGCCATGCCTCCAGTCAGCAGACACGCCATGCCTCCAGTCAGCAGACACGCCATGCCTCCAGTCAGCAGACACGCCATGCCTCCAGTCAGCAGACACGCCATGCCTCCAGTCAGCAGACACGCCATGCCTCCAGTCAGCAGACACGCCATGCCTAGAGTCAGCAGACACGCCATGCCTCCAGTCAGCAGACACGCCATGCCTCCAGTCAGCAGACACGCCATGCCTCCAGTCAGCAGACACGCCATGCCTCCAGTCAGCAGACACGCCATGCCTCCAGTCAGCAGACACGCCATGCCTCCAGTCAGCAGACACGCCATGTCTCCAGTCAGCCGACACGCCATGTCTCCAGTCAGCAGACACGCCATGTCTCCAGTCAGCAGACACGCCATGTCTCCAGTCAGCAGACACGCCATGTCTCCAGTCAGCAGACACGCCATGTCTCCAGTCAGCAGACACGCCATGTCTCCAGTCAGCAGACACGCCATGTCTCCAGTCAGCAGAAATGATAAAATATGTCAGAGACCAAAGCTTTCCTACTAGTCGCCCCATTTCTTCCCTGCACCCCAACTGCACTATTCCATCACAGAGGTAACAATATGGCACATTGTTTTGTCACTTCCACAGGATTTAGCCCGAAAAACACGAAGATATAAAAAAAAATGTTAAAAAAATTGGACCGGATGTTTTTAGGTACGTTTTATTTATTTCTTTTAATTTTAGGGCGAGTAGTTTTCTGGCAGGAAAGTGTTAAAATGCCAACGCTCGGAGTTAACAGCTGCCAGCGCATAAACGGAGGCTCTAATTTCAGCATTAATCCAAAAAACAGAACACGAAATGTGCAAACTGCGGGGTGTACGCGGCGGATAACAGCTGTATATCACCATAGTAACCGCAGTTAGCAATATGGACACTCCGAAACAAAGCTGAAGAAAAGTTCAATGTTTTCAAAAATATAAGCCCCCCCCTTAAAGTGACACTCCACCCACATTATCTAGGGGTACTGCATTTCCTAATATAAATTCAATCACAGAATGGCTCTCTGCCTGCGCGGGGGTAATTGGGGTGATGGGGCAGGGTGCAGGCAGGAGAATACGGGTGCTGTTTGTGGTAGCCTGTGTTGAATACTTTCCAAGGGCTTCCCATAAGTCTTGGCACTTCTCAGCTTACAATGAGCATGCGCGCATCAAGACTCCGCCCACACATCAATGATCTTGTAACTCCGCCCCTGACATGATATGGAAGAGGCAGTCTAATGTATAGAGGAAAGAAATAGAACAGGACACCCAAATCAGAAATAATTACTGCGGGGGAGGAGGGAGTTATGTAAATAAATCATTGCAGCTTTTATATGACATTTGAAAAATTATTTTCAAGATCTCTGCCTGCTGTAAGTGAATGTGGACAACCAGACGCTGAAAACTCATTCTCACCTAGTCCAGCTCATCAGTGTAGTTATGCGCTATCTGCCTGGAGTTATGTTTGGCTCACATAGCGCTCGCTATGTTGTCAAAAAAACACTCAGGTATGTGAACAGAATTTGGTCAATACAGGTTTTCAGCCTCTGACAGCAAGCAGAGATCTTGGAAATGGTGAACAATTGAACACAAAGTATATTAGAAAGTTGCTGAACTTATATGAAAGGGTTGTCCAAAATTAGAAAAACACGGCGGCTTTCTTCCAAAAACAGCGCCACTCCTGTCTATGGGTTGTGTCTGGTATTGCAGCTCAGCTCTATTGAAGTGAATTGGACGGAGTATCAATACCACAAACAACCTGTGGACAGGTGTGGCGCTGTTTTGCCAGGAAGAAGCCATGTTTTTGTAATCCTGGACAACTAATTACATAGGACTGCACAGGCACTTTATGGTCAAGAATGAAGCTGTGACGCATTTCGCTTGGATTACTGACTTTTTTTGGACATCTTTTTGTCCCACATATTTTATAAATGCAAATTCTAATAAATGCAGCAGAGCCGGATACTGGATAAACACCGCTCAGACGTTACAAAGACGAATGGTGTAAGGAGAGGACGCACACGACACAGCCGGGCAAGTTTACTGCAATGATAAAAGGTGCAAAGAAATGCAAATCTATCCGCAGCGTGAGCAGACCTCGACACAACAAGATATCAGATATTCCCATGATAAGAAGATTAATGGCCTGAGCAAAAATACTCATTGCGAAAACAGACACAGACCTGGAAGAAGCAGCGGCTCCGCCAGAGAAGAACGAAAAGGAAGACAAGGAAATACTTAAAGAAGTCCTCCGCCGAAATAAGGTAAAAATGGCACCAAGCCACCGCTCCCCCATTAACTTCCCATTTATAAGATATTATCGGCAGGGGAAGCAACGGCCGGCCACACATTAGGGAAAATGTAACATAGTGACGCTCTTTATAACCACTCTCCAGTCTGACCAAGAGGTGAGAATCCTGAACAGAGCCCTAATAGGGTGTAAGACAATGGGTTTTCTAGACTGGACAATCTATATGAGAGTTAAAGAGACGGAGCGGCTGATATCAGTCACATATATAGATGTAAGGACTGGAGGATATAATAGTACAGCAGTGATATAAGAGGAGCGGCTGATATCAGTCACATATATAGATGTAAGGACTGGAGGATATAATAGTACAGCAGTGATATAAGAGGAGCGGCTGATATCAGTCACATATATAGATGTAAGGACTGGAGGATATAATAGTACAGCAGTGATATAAGAGGAGCAGCTGATATCAGTCACATACATAGATGTAAGGACTGGAGGATATAATAGTACAGCAGTGATATAAGAGGAGCGGCTGATATCAGTCACATATATAGATGTAAGGACTGGAGGATATAATAGTACAGCAGTGATATAAGAGGAGCGGCTGATCTCAGTCACATATATAGATGTAAGGACTGGAGGATATAATAGTACAGCAGTGATATAAGAGGAGCGGCTGATCTCAGTCACATATATAGATGTAAAGACTGGAGGATATAATAGTACAGCAGTGATATAAGAGGAGCGGCTGATATCAGTCACATATATAGATGTAAGGACTGGAGGATATAATAGTACAGCAGTGATATAAGAGGAGCGGCTGATATCAGTCACATATATAGATGTAAGGACTGGAGGATATAATAGTACAGCAGTGTTATAAGAGGAGTGGCTGATATCAGTCACACATATAGATGTAAGGACTGGAGGATATAATAGTACAGCAGTGATATAAGAGGAGCGGCTGATATCAGTCACATATATAGATGTAAGGACTGGAGGATATAATAGTACAGCAGTGATATAAGAGGAGCGGCTGATATCAGTCACATATATAGATGTAAGGACTGGAGGATATAATAGTACAGCAGTGATATAAGAGGAGCGGCTGATATCAGTCACATATATAGATGTAAGGACTGGAGGATATAATAGTACAGCAGTGATATAAGAGGAGCGGCTGATATCAGTCACATATATAGATGTAAGGACTGCAGGATATAATAGTACAGCAGTGATATAAGAGGAGCGGCTGATATCAGTCACATATATAGATGTAAGGACTGGAGGATATAATAGTACAGCAGTGATATAAGAGGAGCGGCTGATATCAGTCACATATATAGATGTAAGGACTGGAGGATATAATAGTACAGCAGTGATATAAGAGGAGCGGCTGATATCAGTCACATATATAGATGTAAGGACTGGAGGATATAATAGTACAGCAGTGATATAAGAGGAGCGGCTGATATCAGTCACATATATAGATGTAAGGACTGGAGGATATAATAGTACAGCAGTGATATAAGAGGAGCGGCTGATATCAGTCACATATATAGATGTAAGGACTGGAGGATATAATAGTACAGCAGTGTTATAAGAGGAGTGGCTGATATCAGTCACACATATAGATGTATGGACTGGAGGATATAATAGTACAGCAGTGATATAAGAGGAGCGGCTGATATCAGTCACATATATAGATGTAAGGACTGGAGGATATAATAGTACAGCAGTGATATAAGAGGAGCGGCTGATATCAGTCACATATATAGATGTAAGGACTGCAGGATATAATAGTACTGCAGTGTTATAAGAGGAGCAGCTGATATCAGTCACATATATAGATGTAAGGACTGGAGGATATAATAGTACAGCAGTGATATAAGAGGAGCGGCTGATATCAGTCACATATATAGATGTAATGTCTCTGGAGGATATAATAGTACAGCAGTGATATAAGAGGAGCGGCTGATATCAGTCACATATATAGATGTAAGGACTGGAGAATATAATAGTACAGCAGTGTTATAAGAGGAGCGGCTGATATCAGTCACATATATAGATGTAAGGACTGGAGGATATAATAGTACAGCAGTGATATAAGAGGAGCGGCTGATATCAGTCACATATATAGGATGTAAGGACTGGGGGATATAATAGTACAGCAGTGATATAAGAGGAGCGGCTGATATCAGTCACATATATAGATGTAAGGACTGGAGGATATAATAGTACAGCAGTGATATAAGAGGAGCGGCTGATATCAGTCACATATATAGATGTAAGGACTGGAGGATATAATAGTACAGCAGTGATATAAGAGGAGCGGCTGATATCAGTCACATATATAGATGTAAGGACTGGAGGATATAATAGTACAGCAGTGATATAAGAGGAGCGGTTGATATCAGTCACATATATAGATGTAAGGACTGGAGGATATAATAGTACAGCAGTGATATAAGAGGAGCAGCTGATATCAGTCACATACATAGATGTAAGGTCTGGAGGATATAATAGTACAGCAGTGATATAAGAGGAGCGGCTGATATCAGTCACATATACAGATGTAAGGACTGGAGGATATAATAGTACAGCAGTGTTATAAGAGGAGCGGCTGATATCAGTCACATATATAGATGTAAGGACTGGAGGATATAATAGTACAGCAGTGATATAAGAGGAGCGGCTGATATCAGTCACATATATAGATGTAAGGACTGGAGGATATAATAGTACAGCAGTGTTATAAGAGGAGCGGCTGATATCAGTCACATATATAGATGTAAGGACTGGAGGATATCAGTCACATATATAGATGTAAGGACTGGAGGATATAATAGTACAGCAGTGATATAAGAGGAGCGGCTGATATCAGTCACATATATAGATGTAAGGACTGGAGGATATAATAGTACAGCAGTGATATAAGAGGAGCGGCTGATATCAGTCACATATATAGATGTAAGGACTGGAGGATATAATAGTACAGCAGTGTTATAAGAGGAGCGGCTGATATCAGTCACATATATAGATGTAAGGACTGGAGGGTAGAATAGTACAGCAGTGATATAAGAGGAGCGGCTGATATCAGTCACATATATAGATGTAAGGACTGGAGGGTATAATAGTACAGCAGTGATATAAGAGGAGCAGCTGATATCAGTCACATATATAGCTGTAAGGACTGGAGGGTATAATAGTACAGCAGTGATATAAGAGGAGCGGCTGATATCAGTCACATATATAGATGTAAGGACTGCAGGATATAATAGTACAGCAGTGATAGATATGGGACATAAAGTAGGGAGGTTTCTGCACTTCCGGTCACACACTAGTGTCGCCTCCTGGCATGAAATGGCGGATAACAGAAAACAAAAACAACAATAGCGATTAGACTTGAGGTTTATTGTCCGCAGTGCGACATATAAAGACAAGGTTTCTAATCGATATTTTCCCTTTAAATAATCTCGACTAAGAAAACGGCGTTTATTTCTCAGCATGAATAATGGCGACATCCCCCAGCGCCGTGCGACTTACCATCCATTCAGATATAATTATATCCACATTCTCCACCGGCAAATCAATCTCTTCTATTCTTCCTTTAATCAGCGAGATTCTATCTTCCAAGTTATTCAGGCTGAAAGCAAGGAGGCAAACATTGTAAAGTGACACCACGTAGCGTTATATCCACATCATCCCCGGACTACTAAATCCTACAAGACGCAGCAATATCCCGCTCGCCTGGAATCCATGGGATCTGTATGATGCCGGACTATCGGACGTTCCAGACTAACAATACAAGACATTCAATGAGTGAAAAAAATGTAAGTGAACCCCTAACCCAAAAGAATGACAACTAAATTAGTAATTTCTTCGTTACATCCACTTCTGGGACATGTAAGTCCCCATTACAGCTCCCCGTTGTGGTTGTCACCCAGCTTTCCCATGGTACTGAAAGGCAAATCTGCTTAGCTATGCAGCGAGTTGGTGAAGGGGTATATCAGGGTTCTGCCGATCCACAGATAAGGAATTTAACACGGTACAACTAGCAATTACTTTCTCCATTGGGACTCGGTATTAGTTGTCAAGGCCACTCCCACATAAACTACCCATTCATAACAAGACCTATTCAAACTATAGAAGGGGGTCTCCCGCTCGTACCATGCAAGAAGCCTCTCCACCCTCAAAACGTTCAAATTCAATCCTCGACCGTAAAACAATATTCGATAAATCCACCTTTATTTTTTACAATTTTTCTAAAAACTTGGGACAGATAAACAATATAAGAAAAACTTTCTGTCCAAACGTTTAGGCCAATTAGAAATCCCACAGCCGGACCAACTTTACAATGTTCTCCACAATTCCAAGCAGAGCATCAACCACTATCTGGAGGGGACCAAAAGGTTCGTTCATCCTGATCTCCCGGTTTAATGAATAGAATGCTAGTACAACAGTGAAGACTGACAGTACACAAGCAAGGCTGCTGCAGACCAGGGAGCGTTTAGGGGAATGTTTCTTAGCCATGCAGATTGATAAGAAATATATGTAAAGCTGGGGTGCGGCAATGGTGGCCATTAGTGGTTGTCCCCAAGCCCGTCACCTCCCATACAAAGATAGAAGTCATCTGATATCTGCAGCAGGTGGACCCAGTCTAGACTACTCTATTCAAAGCTGAAGTGGACGTTTAGAAGTTATAAAAAAAAATTAAAAAATAATAAAATGTAAAAATAGAAAAATCATATAGAAAAAAAAATATTTAAAATAAAAATTAAAAAAATAAATTTAAAAATAGAAAAATCATTAAAAAAAAAAAAAAAAAAAAAAGAGGAAAATCCTGATGAAGGGCTGAGATTTCTCACTCATTGCACTGAAGAGAATCAATCTCTGTCCACACGGGATCGACATGACAGCGACACTAAAATTATTCACTGCGGTGAAGCTCCTGCCCTTATCTCAGTCCTCTCTCCGCTATCTCCGCCTGCCGGCGTCCGCTGCGCCCCAGGAATCTCATTAAAGGCGTCATTGAAAAAGACAACCTCGCAAAACAGAAGGATGAGAACTCAGGGCGGTGAAATCTTCAACTGACCCTCGGACAGCGAATGTAAAATATCAATTACGTATTCACGGTATAAAAGAGACGGGTTAAAAAAAATTCAAAATGGTAGAAAAAAAGTAAAAAAAAAATAAAAATCAAAATTGACATTTCAGGGGAATCCTGCAGGAATAATAAATATATATGTGCCTCTTATTACTGCGCTTGTAGATGAGCCGTTATCATTAGGACTCCATGACAACTTTTTTCCCACGATGTCCCATAAGGATACTTAGGGTTATTTTTTTGTTCTATTACCTCTTACCAAGAAGAGATGCGCACGTACGTCTGACACTTTCATACAACTCGCCGAGCAAAATAAAAAAATTGCACACTGCGGAGAAAAACTAAAAAAATTGTGCAACATAGTAGGACTAGGCTGGTGTGGTCTTATTTAAGGAAGGTTTATTAATATTCAACTTTACTTCCCTGAATTTAGGCTACAGCTGGACACATTCATGTAGTTCCCCGCGATTCTCTGTCAAAATGACAACATAAGGGCCTGTTCACATCGGTGTTTGGGTTTCCGTTGTTCTGCTCCATCAGACCTGGTTCAATGCTTTGTAATTTATAATAATGCCCCCTCACTATAGTGGATAAAAGCTCTCCGCTGACCTCCTGCTGACCTTGTGTTTATCCGAATAAGCAGAGCTGCAGTGTAAAGCATGGTGAATAGAGCAGCAGCCTGAGCCTCTGATGAAACAGGAAGTGGATTGTAGACCACAGCGGAGCTGGAGTCACTGATCATAGTTGGGATCTAATGGAGCAGAATTCAGCATTTGCGGTCACTCTATTGAACATCAGCCCCTCCTCCACCTGAAACGGCTGATAACAGGGAACAATAGATTGAACTCCTTTACACATCGATTATAGACTTTAGCTGCACTGCCTTCCTCCCATGTGACGTCTTTGGCGCTCCGTTGCGTTTTTGCTCGCGAGTCTTGCAGGAGTTCTGGGCGGACAGCGGACGCCTCGCGCTATTAATTTCGGATGACAGGCAGAACGTTTAGAACAGATTCTGATCATGCTCCTGCGCTGAGCTGGCGCAGCGCAGCCCCTGAGACTCCTGTGACAAGAAGCAGATTTCAGACTACCTCAGACTCCAATAAACAATGCAGCTGAGCTGGAGTCATAGATCATTGCTGTGCCTCATAGAGCAGAGCTGTAATGTAAAGCATGGAAGAGAAGGAGGGACAGAGCAGCAGCCTATGAATCTGATGACAGGACGTGGAATTCAGACTCCGATAGACAATGTAGCTGAGCTGGAGTGGTTGATCATAACTGCGTCGTGTGCATGGACGATTCATCTACAATGGATTGTGCTCATTACACCGGCTGCAGCGGAAGCTCCTTGTTCAATATAAGGGCCAGTTCACACTGAGTTTTTTGGTGCGGATTTTAATGCGGAGACTGCGTCGGAATCGGTGCCTAATAAAACATCCGAAATCGCTCCCCCATTGATTTCAATGGGAGGCAGATACGCTTTTTTTCCCGCTCGCGGGGACAAAGAATGGCGTGTCTTTTCTTGCCGCGGCTCCGCCTCTGACCACGCTTTAAAATCAATGGGAGGCGGAGAAAGCGTTTTTCCGCTGCATCTTTACACTTATTGGGCACGGACGAAAAAAAGTGACGAAAAACGCGGTAAGAAAGTGAAGGCAGGTCAAAATCTGCCTCAAAATTCCTCTGTGTGAACTGGCTCTAAGGGTCAGTTCACACCGGGCTTTTTGGCGCTGATTTTAAAGCGGAAACCGCGTTTGAATCAGCGCAAAAAAAAAAAGCCCAAAATCCCCTCCCATTGAAATCAATGGGGGGGGGGGGGGGGGCGTATTATGGACGTTTTTTTTCCTTCGCGGCTTTTGCCGGCTCGCAGGGAAAAAAAGCGCCATGTGTTCTCTTGCCGCAGTTTTCCAGTTTGAATTAATGGAAGGCAGAAAAGACCGGCGGCGCTCGTTTCTAAATGTTTTTCGATGCATTTTCTGCCCGCAAAAACCTCCGTGTGAACAGGGCCTAAGGGGTTAAGCAGCCCTCAGTGTCAGCCTCGCCCGGTAGGCCGCCTCGATCACCCAGGTCTCGCCGCCGTTTTCAGGTTCTTACGCACCAGGCGGACAAGAGAGAGAGAAGACAAAGAAATCCAACTACAGCTCAAAACACAAAGAAGCCGAGAGAACATCGGGCATAAAACAGATGGCGCCGCTGCTCTCAACCTGAAGACGAGGAGGCACATCTACTCCGTGTGGTGATTTAGCAGACGTTGGCGCTTTGCTGCCAGTGCTGAGGGACGGGGGCTGCCCGCGACAGCTCAGCGCAGGCCACCAGGCATGACCAGGGTCTGTTCCAAGTCAGGCTGCAGGCCAGACAGATCCGCACAAGATCCAGCAAAGCGTTCTGCCTGCCATCCAGAATCAATGGCGCGAGGCGTCCGCAGTCAGCACCTGCGAGAGTAAAAAACACAACGGAGCGCCAAAGAGGAGAGAAAACACGGAACAGGAGTCACTGGAGAGGAATAGGATCACTATAATGTCATGTTACAGCTGAAAAGTATCTTTGATGTGTATTTGGATTCAATC
This sequence comes from Rhinoderma darwinii, assembly GCF_050947455.1. Classification (NCBI taxonomy): domain Eukaryota; kingdom Metazoa; phylum Chordata; class Amphibia; order Anura; family Rhinodermatidae; genus Rhinoderma; species Rhinoderma darwinii. Next base: position 71,362,721 of record NC_134695.1, read on the forward strand.
TACTGTTCCCTGTTATCAGCCGTTTCAGGCGGAGGAGGGGCTGACTGCAATGTTCAAAAAAAGTGAGTGAAGAATTCTGCTCCATTAGATCACAACTATGATCAGTGACTCCGGCTCCGCTGCATTGTCTATAGGAGGCTGAGGGAGTCAGAAATCCACCTGCCGTCTCATCAGAGGCTCAGGCTGCTGCTGTCTCCCCATGCTTTACACTGCAGCTCTGCTTATTCAGATTGGTTGCGGTCTATAAACACAAGCTCAGCAGGAAATCAGTGCATGGAGAGCGGATTACATTACAGTAAGGACAGAAGATTATAATCTACAAGCAGCTAAACGGCCTGTGAGAAAGACGATCATCAGGAAACTTCAATTAAAAAAAAAAAAAAAGCAGATGTGTTGCGGCTGAGAGGAGCGGCAAAATGCGCTAAATTTATTAATGGGATTTCCGGTTTTAATATAATAATACGTAATACTGTATTTCAACTTTGTTTCAATTTACCATCTTTGCTTGCTGTCAGTGAATGAAAACACTGGTTTACACCCAGAGGCTGCAACCACTACAGAACTAGTCCTGCTCTCAGCTGAGAAGTGGATACAACTGTATATAGTCCAGACAATGCTCTGTGAGCTGAACAGCCTCGACTCCTGACTGATACATTGTAGCAACTAGCAGATAGATTTGTGCTGCTGCGGATGCATTCGGCTCACAGAGCATTGTCTAAACTGAATATGAATTGTATCCACTTCTCCACTGAGAGCAGGAATAGCTGCTTATCGGCTTGCAGCCTGTGAATAGAACGGTGTTCTCATTCACTGACAGCAAACAAAGATGGAAACGAAAAGGAATTTGTTTATTCAGTGATTTGGCTTTATTTATGGAAAACCGGAATAACGAGCTCTATCGACGTATATGTACAGCAGGCACGAGGAGATAAATTTGGCGCAGTTTGCATGCAACACATTGGTTTTCTACAAAAGTTGTGAGGTCACGGCTCCAAGTCACTCACCGGATAATGTCCATCGCCTGGTAGATGATGTCTGACTGATCCACACCGTACACTTTTTTGGCGCCGGCCTTTGCTGCAAACATTGATAGAATTCCAGTACCACAGCCAACGTCCAGAACGACCTGTGCGAGAGACGATCAGAGGTCAATATCATCGATTACTCACATCTGGGGCTCTTAACTACTGAGCCAAGGTGGTCAAGATGTATTGTTACATAGACAGGAATGAGAGATAGAGGACGGCCTGTCCATCCAGAAAACCCCTTTTTAAATGCCCTAGGACTTCCTAAAGGGGGTCCCCGCTCTGAGCCCTCTACTATTAGCCAGAGGAGTTAGTCGCTGAGGAGACCACCCGATGCTCGAGGACCTGGATCGATCATGTGTGGACACCTCCAGCTTCCCCCGGATAATGACCAAGGGTTTATGGGAGCCAGAGCCGCCAACTGATCATTAATGGGACTCTCCAAAGTCCCGCCCCCTCTTCGGCCCTCAGATCAGGTCCATTACTTGCCCAAAAAATGGCGCACATCTTTGATAAATTTGCCACTAATCACTTTTAAAAACTGCTGCAGTAGGCGTAAAAAAAAAAAAAAAAAAATGTCCCGAGTGTTATAAATAATATAAAAAAATGTGAATCGAAAAAAGCTGAAAAAAAAAAAAGGCTACTTTTTTTTTGGGGGGGGGGGGGGTGAACTTTTTTTGTTTGTCATTACATTTAACGTATCAGTTGACCGCTTACATGATGCTTTGGAATACATGGTATCTAAAGGGGTTAAACAGCCGGGACCAGAGGTTTCTCTTGTCCTGGCCTTTACAGTCAGAGTCCGGCTCTTAATCACCGCCAGGCTCCCGCTGTTCATCGCATGGACGTCATTTTGCATTTAGGGGAACCTGTCAGTAGGTTTGGCGCCACAAATCCACCAGAATGTCGTTCCAACCGGTCCACGTCAAAACCGTCCGTTTCAGTAACAATTAGTAAAATGACGTACAAGTTACCAGGAGGAGTCCGGGAGAGGAGTCTAGCGGCACCCGGCAGATAAGTAAACAGCGCACGCGCCCGATGTGACTGGACTCCTCTCCTGGACTTCTCTCAGTAAATTGCACGTTCTTTTACTAACCACTGCCAAAACGTGAAGTGACGACTCCTCTCGGCTCAGCCGTTACCTGGGGGCCACGTGCGCTGCATGTTAGAATCCAGTACATTGTGCGGTCTATAAAAATTGGTGGAATTGCTATTCAGATTAGAAAAACATGGCCGCTCTCTTCCACAAACAGCGCTACTTCTGTCCATGGGCTCTGCATTAGGCGAAGATGCAATACCACAAACAGCCTACGACGACAGTGGCGCTGTATCTAGAAGAAAGCAGCCATGTTTTTCTAATCTCATACAACCCCTTTAAGTCTAGCAGAACCCCATCGCCATCTCAAAGAATCACGCAGCATCCTTCTAGTGTCATGCGGATAGCAAACACGCCAGATTATAAACTGCACGGAAATATATATATATGGTTTTCATAGGTGATAAGAACACAGATTTGTGCGTGTCCTGAGGCAGACGCTGCGATGTTCCCCGTTGGTACCTGAAGGGGTTACTGAGCGCAGTGCCGAGCTCTACATGCGGCTGAGCAGCATCCACAGGGTACGAATCCAAGTGAGAAACGGCTTCTGAAGAGCAAAATGTCCTATAATTGAGGACTGCAGCGAGCAGACTGCGGCTGCCGAGACGGCAGCAGATGACAGCACAGCACGGCCTGGCGACAGGCGCTCCGGCTAATGCATTGGACGCAGATCGTGAACGTTATTTAAACGAAATTTACTACCGCGCTCAATGAACGTTTAGAAAACGGCCACGAATTATATTCACTCTCCCTACATAGGCAATAGTATGTGGGCACAATAGATTGTCAGCTCTTCAGGTTAGGGATACTTTCATATAGGTGTCTGTGCCCTAAAATCAAACACGATCTCAGGGTTCTCTTCTGACAAGTTATTAATAATCCTGTTCGGCCATTTCTCATATGTCTGGGGACGATCGGTGACAACCAACATGCCCGGGGGTATAGAGATCTCACAGGGAAACGAATGGCAAAACTGAAAAGTTACGCAGCGATACAGGAGTGGAGCATTCGTTGCAGCACAATTAATCTAGGAAAGTTGGGTGACAACTCCTGTAATTAGGGAATTAGGGTACGGTACAGGAGCATAGACAGGGTCATGCCCATAGACTTCAAAAGAACAGTGCACCCTAGTGGACTTTTCATGCACTGCACTTAGATTGTAAGCTCATATGGTCAGAACTCCCATAGATATCATACTATTTGTAATGGATATGTTATAGGTGGATTATATATTATAACAAAAAGGACCCCCAACCCAAAAATGATACATAACATTAGTATTTTTTCATCTTTCTGGGTGAGGGTATTTTTTTTATATTAGACAGAAAAACAGCGAATGACAATCTGCAGCCTCGGATATTCGCAGCGTTGGTTTCCTCGCTCACACAGACCGCACTCTCATCCTCTTGTTCGTAAATAAAGGGTGTAAAATAAAACCAATCCCGTTATCTGCACTCCGCAGTCTCAAGCACTTGACGAACATCCTCGGAATTATACTGCTCCGGCGTAGTAAATCATGGGCTGTCACCGCCATACGACTCCGCTGTGACCCGCGCCTGCTCTGTCCTAGCTCCTGCCTATCTGAGATGAGATGCTCCCAGCGCCGTCACTCACCTTGTCCTTAAATATATGAGAATTCTGATATATGAAGTTTCTGTAGCTGTCGGTCCGCACTGCGTCCTAAGTAAAAAAAAAAAATATAAATTTTTTTTTAAAAAAAACAAACAAAAAAACAGGAATTATTAAAATAAAAACGACAAAGCAAAAATCATTTCTTCAGGTAACGGATCAACGCTTAACAGTTCAGGCGCAATATTTGTTTTATATTATAATTATTCTAAAAAATAGTTAGATTTATTTATTTATTTTTTTTTAAAGCCCATCCATGACCAAAAATAACCCATTTATTTCCATTACTAAGTGAAACATAATAAAATGCCATGTTATGAAAAAAACAAATACATTTAAATTGATTGTTCGTTTAATTTTTTTTTACAAAAAGAAAAAAATAAAATTTGTTAAAAAGTAAATAAAATGGTCATAAAAAATTTATTTTAATCTAAAAATAATTAGTATTATTTGCACAAAGAAAAAAAAAAATCTAGATTACATTTATTAAAAATCATTTCCCACGCAGGAGGACGAGGCTCCCGCCACCGACGTTGTCACGAAGTGATCACCAGCGGTAATTACAACTAATATAATGCAAATTGGGTTTGTTATCTCAGGCGTGAAGCTCGGCGAAGGTGATCAATTAAAAATGACAAGGAAATGCTTGAAATCTTCCAAGAAAGTGATTTTTTTTTTTGCCTTCCACCATCTACGGAAATATATTTTATTGTGTGTTTTTACGAGGTCGTCGGTGCAGAGCGTCGCCGCCTGACCGGCTACAGACAGTCCTAGAATAAGCTCGTACGGCGCAATGTGTGACTTGTTCTGGGATCACATACACGGGATTTCATTTACTGGCCTTGAATAAATTTCATGTAGATCGTAAACTATAAAGAGATCATAAAATGTAAAAAAAAAAAAAAAATTTGAATTATATTAAATGTTACAATTCTGAGGCTCTTCTCCGTTTGCCGTGAGGGTGAATACAATCTATTGCCTACTGTTATCAGCCAAATTAGTGCGATTGTGGTGGGACGAACAAGAAAAATCCTACTCAGATTGTCAGACACAAAAAAATACACATTAATTTAAAAAAGTGGGGGCGTGAATATTTATGCAATATCCATGATTTAGTGTTTTACAGCTTCTGTGCAGTTTTTTTTTCTCATTTTTACTTTCAAAAGACTTTTTCCATTAATCATTGCAAAAAAAATAAAAAAATAAAAATTATATATATATCCATAAATCTGTTTCTGGAAAAGCTGGGTGACAAGAATCCCCCCCCCCCTATTTGCCCAGAATCCTGAATGGTGACTCAGCCTTGTTATGGAGCAGTACAAGGATGGGGAGCGTAGCCCTGACTAGCCAGTCAGATTTTCCCATTCAGGGCTGCAGGAAAGCTGGGTGACTCCCAGAACCCTTCAATACGACTTTGGACCTGTGTAAATGATCTTTTTTATGGTGGCGCTTGGGCTGTAGGAACATTTGGGTACAGATCAGCCCCCGCACATCTCTCAGCTAATCACGCGTCATCCTCTGATTTCAGGGGAACCACATGACAGAGCAAGAAAATAATTGTCACGACCCGTCCAGCCGCGTGAGCAGGACCGGAGAGCTGAACCGCAAGCTTTTAATTGATTAAGTGAGGCGAGGACCAGAGTTCATGAAGAAATCCAAATATTTTCCGCTACCATGATTTCTCAATTGACACTGGAAACCTTTGCCATTTTTGGTGGCGTCAGCAAAATCGGTCGGATTTACAGAAGAGCATTTAACCGATGCAAAGAACTTACAGTCCTGAACAAAAACCAAAACAACCGATAAACGAGCCTTTTTTGTTGCATTTTCAATGTATTTCTTGCTTACAAAATTACAGTAAAAAAGTGAAGTTTTTGTTTTGCGTTTTTGATGTAATTTAAACAAAAAACAAACATTAAAAATTACATAAAAACTGCGACAATTTGTACTGCGATTTATAAGCAAAAAAACTGCAACAAAAACGCCAAATGTGAATACAGCCTTTAGGCCGGGTTCCCACGTGGGTCAAATGCTGCAGAATTTTGTGCGGAAACTCCACCGCGTTTACAGTAGCAGCAAAGTGGATGAGATTTAGAACATTTCATGCCCGGGCTGCGGGAAAAAAAACCGCAGCGTAACATTAATAAATTGACCTGCGGTCCGGAATTTAATTCCGATTATCAATATTTGCTATGTTTTTGTTGATTTTTCCCTTGCGGGTTTTCCCCATTGAATTCAACGGAGATGCAAATCCCCCAACAGAAAGCAGAGTGCTGCGACTTATGTGGCGTAATCGCAGCGCTTATGCCGCAAAATCGGAACTTGGAAAAAAAACCAAAAAAAACTAAACAACTTACTTACCCAGAATGCCCTCCTTCCTGCAGTCCGGCCTCCTGGGATGACGTTTCATCCCATGTGACCGTTGCAGCCAATCACAGATTGCAGAGTCACCGTAGGCGGCCGGACTCCGCACAGAATTTTCGGACGGAATTTACTGCGGGTTCCAGGTCAGATATGCTGCGTGATTTTTACGCAGCGTATCCGACCCGCGGGAACCCGGCCTTAGGATCTCATTAACACGCCGGCCTGTGATTCCTTCTCAAGGTCATTGAAGGTCAAGGAAAAAAAGACTTCATATAGACACTAAAATATTGACCATAAACATAAAATTCTCACAAAAACAATCTGCTTCTTGTTAGCCGAGCGCACGCGTTTATGGGCGGAGATACTTAATAGCCGGATTTATTAAATGCAACTTATAAGTCGTATATGGCACCAGCCGGCGGTCCTAAAAGGTCACATCCAAATCAAAAGCACCGCACGTTCTCCAATATAAAAAGCGACACATTTGATAAACGGCGTTCGACAAATTTACAAAACGGCAAAAAGGCCACAAAAGAAAAAAAGAAAAAATAATTGATACATGTAGGCTAATGAGATGTATATAGAATTTATGGGGTTTTTCTTCCATGTGGGGTCGGCATGTTTTTTTTTAAAGATTTTTGGAAATTAACCCCTTAATGACCGCCGATACGTCTTTTTACGGCGGTCATTAGTGGGCTTTATTCTAGAGCGCCGACAAACTACGTCGCTGCTGTAGAATAAAGTAAACAGAGCAGGGAGCCGTGAAATCTCCCTGCTCTCTGCTGCTAGAGGCAGCTGAGGGCTGGGGGCGTCCCTGCTCTGCCGGGTGAGATCGATATTAGTATCGATCTCACCTGGTTAACCCTTCAGATGCGGTGCACAATAGCGAGCACCGCATCTGAATGGTTTTGGAGAGAGGGAGGGAGCTCCCTCTCATCTCACTGACACCCGGCGATAAAATCGCCGAGTGTCTGTGTCTTCTATGGCAGCCGGGGGTCTAATAAAGACCCCCAGGTCTGCCTGGAGTGAATGCCTGCTAGATCATGCCGCAGGCATGACCTAGCAGATGCCTGTCCGTGTTAAACGGACAGGCAGTAATACACTGCAATACAAAAGTATTGCAGTGTATTATAATAGCGATCGGAGGATAGTGAAGTCCCCTAGTGGGACTAGTAAAAAAGTAAAAAAAGTTTAATAAAGTTAATAAAAAAAAAAAAGTGAAAAAAAAAAAATGAAAAACCCAGCTTTTCCAGTTACAAACTGCTTTACTATTAAAAAAACTACAATAAAGCAAAAAAGTTACACATATTTGGTATCGCCGCGTCCGTAACGACCCCGACTATAAAGCTGTTACATTATTTAACCCGCACTGTGAACGCCGTAAAAAATAAAATAAAAAACAATGGAAAAATTGCTGTTTTCTGTTAATCCTGACTTAAAAAAAATGTGATAGAAAGTGATCAAAAAGTCGCATCTACTCTCAAATGGTACCAATAAAAACTGCAAGTCGTCCCGCAAAAAACAAGACCTTATACAGCTATGCCGACGCAAAAATAAAAAAGTTACAGCTCTTCGAATGTGACAATGGAAAAATCTAAAAAATGGCTTGGACATTAGGGCCCAGAATGCCAGCAGGGGGAAGGGGTTAAAACAAAAATTGAAAAAGATTTAAAAAATAAATAAATAAAAAAAAAAACACAGGATACATAAATTTATTTACATTTTTTTATTTTATTGTATTCAATTTTATTATTGTTTCTCAAGTTTTATTTAAAACTAAAAAAAAATATGGGATTTTTAGTTTTTTTTACATTGGATTTTTTTATTACTATTTTACCGGCGTCGTTCGCTATTTTATTGTTCATGTAAAACGTCTTCCGCCCTCCCCATCACGGAGCAGAAAACAACCATCAATTAAGATGTCGCGGGGCAGAGGATGATCTGCAGATAAGGATCTTCCATTTACACAGGACGTATCCTGGATGAGACTTTCCATTGTAACGCTGGCGCGGGGATACGATGGTTTCGCCGTGTTTAAAATGCATCAGCGATTTTTTTGTATACAGCACGAGCCGTTCACTGCGGATCCTGACAGGGGGGGGGGGGAGAGATAAGCGCTCGGAGGGGATTTCTGCTGCTAGAGGACAATGCTCAAGGTTTCCGCTGATTTATCTCGGAGAATCGTCTTATTGCAGCTTCTCTAGATCATCAGTTTTGGTTATTTATTGCCCCCCCCAGACAGAAAACAAAGAACATTGGGCTGAACCACAGGAGGCGCGGCGCTGCGACACGGGAAAAAAATCAGCGCATCCCCGCGGCCGTGTTCCACATTGTTCCTGCAGATAACAACCACATGTACAAGGATTACCGAGGTGTGAAATACAAGCCGCCCCCCCCCCCATGAGCGCAGGATTTATAAAGGGCAATCAAACGGCAACGTGACATTTGTAGCGCCAGAATATTTGCAGTCATTAAAAAAAAGTTAGTTCACATTTGGCGCTCCTACATTTTAAAATTGGGGAACGGCATGAACAGAAATCCCATATTTCATATTGAAAAATTCAATTAATCCAGAATCGAATAGTCTGGAAATCCAGTCAATCGAGCACGTAACAAAATAATAGTCCCATGCCGGATTAGCAGGTGTTCACCCGACAATCTGGCACTTGACTCCCTCTGTGGCGAGTCCAGAGCATTTCTTGGCTACTCGGCTGATGTAAATGTCAGTATCACCGGCTTCTCAACATGGCGGCTTCACCGTCAAGGCATCAGTCATAGCGCCGCTGGGAAGCCGAGAGACGTGGACTCATTACTGAGCCTCCAGGAAGTGAAGAACTCCAATGATGCCGGATTATCAGAATTTTACTGTACAAGCGAAAAAAACTGCAGAGAATTCAAACTCCCCGCAGCCCCGCCGTCATTACACAACCCGCTGCAAAAACGGAGATCCAAAGTACGCGCCCTCGACGGGGAACAGTAACGTAGCCGCGCAACAAATCTGAAACACAGTATAGAAAATAAGAAACACCTGGTGCCAATAAAATCTAAAGATACAAATACAGACCACCATAAACAGCAGCCTCCTAGAGAGACCCCAGTAGACTGATTAAGGGGTCCTCCACAATCCTTCTCCTGACAATAAGCAGATCACAAAGTCTCCCTCTGCTGGGACCCCCGACGATCAGCCGTGATCTGTGGGGAAACCTGTCAGTAAGTGTTCGATTTCTCTGCAGCGCCACCACAGGAGAAATGAAGTATTACACAGTGTCCATTGAGGATTACAGTGTAATACAGAACAGGTCCTCCAGAGAGGGAGACGCTCTATGTGACCGCTCTCCACTCTGACCAGTTATACGGTGACTCATCCCCCGCTCCCATTGTAATGGTGGCCATATTAGTTGTCACCCAACTTTCCCAGAATCAGATATAACTAAGAAACGACTGGTTATTTAGTGATACATCCACCACTTTCCATTTTACTGCATTACTAGTCGCAGTCGGCATTCAGGAATTGGTCATGATGGGTGATAACCATTGCGGGATCCTTATTGGAAGCCATATTGGTTGTCACCCAGCTTTCTCAGAAACGGATATCACTGAATAGCAATAGGCGATTCCTGGATTTTATAGGAAAATAAAGAAATGTAAACGGGGAACTTCTGAAATTTCCCTACTACACGGCCGCATCGTCAGGACCGCGCTGTATGACATTATTATTCCCGTCACCGTGCGTGATTGGCACCATTGCGGAGTAATGATTAACCCTCTTGGAATAAGAGTCCCAGCTCCCGTGTTCTGCTCTAACCTTTAACATCTCCTCGTGTATCCCGAAGTGCCCGTAGGAACCGAAATACGCGCCGTCCTCGTTCTCATCCAGGTCTGCGATGGCCCCACCGGAAGATGAACCACATCTGACATCTGCGTTCATCACAAAATCCTGCGCAAGTTGTCTGTAATCAATTTCAAACATACCCCAGAGACAGGTTTACTGAACCGTGGAAATGAAGTGAGGAGGACAGAACGGCGCCGCAGATGGGATGACTCCACGCCGTCTACAGTGGACCTGACGGCAAACAATGCCTCCCCCTAGTGGCCAGAGCACGAACTGCAAGACAACTGGATCTGTCACAGATATGAAATAAACAAGGGGGAGCAATGATCCTCTAGATCAGCAATTCCCAACTCCAGTCCTCATGATACCCCAACCGGTAACACTAAGGATTTCCCAGGGCACCCCTGCGACAATTTCTGTAATAGGGGCATCAATTAAATCTCTGCAATATTTAGGGACTTCTAGGTACTGGAGTTATACACCTCTAGATAATGACTTCATTTTATAAAAATTTGCATAGAAGCGATCGGAGCCCCTGAAATTATTACAGCCATCGATGCAAGTTAAAGGGCTGGTCCCATTAGGACAAACAATGTTCCCGTAGGGCAAGCTCTAAAAAAGGGCACATGAACGTCAGGGGGGGGGTTGGGGTCCTCCACTTTGGAAGCTCTGATCTCCCTTATAGAACAATTTATAAAATGAGAAAATATAACCCTGAGCATTCCCTAGAGAACCTTTACCCAAATTATGTATATTTTAATGGGTGACGGTACCCCTTTAAAAGGAAGCGGTTATCAGGCAGACGCCCTGTAAATTAGGGCATCTAGAAGGTGCTCCACGCCATAGGCAATTTCCTGAGCCGGTTGATCAGTATTCTGGGTAGAGGTCCCCTATAATCACCCACCTCATCCTATGAAGCTCCTGAAGGGCGCTGGCCAGGGTTGCCTCTGCTTCCTGTGCCCGTCTTTCCGCCTGTTGTAACCGGTGATGCCGCGACGGTTCAGCGTTCTTGTTTGTGTCGGACGACGTATCGCCGTCGTGTTCCAGATCTTCAATATCTGACAACAAAAAAATATGAAAAGTGAAAACTTATGGCAGTAAAAATGCTTTTCAGTGCTCGTAAAAGGGGTTCTCCGGGACTTTTATATGGATGGCCAATCCCCTGGTCATCAATATCAAATTAGTGAGTGTCTGATTTCCGGCACCCCCCACCTTTCGTCACCACGGCCCCTTCTCGGGTTACCAGGGGCAACGCCGTACCCGTCCGTAGTGTCTGTGATTGCGGTTCTGGTCCCGTTCATATGTATAGGAGCGGCTGCAGAGAACGGCAATCACAGGCACAGACGATGCGGACGTTACAGCACTGCGCCTGGCAACCTGTGACGAACGCCACAGCCCCTTCACTCAGCTGATCGACGGGGGTCCCGGGAGTCGAACACTCACTCATTTTATATTGATGACCTTTCCTAAGGACAGGCTGTCAATATAAAAGTCCCAGAAAACCCTCTTAACATAAAGTCCCCCCTCTCCAATTACCGAATATGGAAGTCCCAGCTTGTAAGATTTTAAGCTTAAAGAGTTTCTGTCACCACATTATAAGTGCCCTGTCTCCTATATAAGCAGATCGGCGCTGTAATGTAGGTGACAGTAATGCTTTTTATTTAATAAAACAATCTATTTTTACCACTTTATTAGCGATATTAGATTTATGCTAACGAGTTGCTTAATGCCCAACTGGGCGTGTTTTTACTTTAGACCAAGTGGGCGTTGTACAGAGGAGTGTATGACGCTGACCAATCAGTGACCAATCAGTGACATACACTCCTCTCCATTCACTCAGTGCATAGGGATCCTGCTAGATCCTTATGTGCTGTCTTATACTTTACACATTAACGATACTGAAGTGTTTAGACAGTGAATAGACATTCCACGGGATGTCTATTCACAATCTCTGCACTTCGTTACTGTTTCTATGGTAGTTACAGCAGAGCAAGCGTAATCACGCTGTAACCTGTCATTTACAGCGAGATCTCGTGAGATCACGCTTCCTCTGCTGTAACTACCACAGACAGAGTAACGAAGTGCAGAGATTGTGAATAGACATCCCGTGGAATGTCTATTCACTGTCTAAACACTTCAGTATCGTTAATGTGTAAGTATAAGACAGCACATAAGGATCTAGCAGGATCCCTATGCGCTGAGTGAATGAAGAGAAGTGTATGACGCTGATTGGTCACTGATTGGTCAGCGTCATACACTCCTCTGTACAACGCCCACTTGGTCTAAAGTAAAAACACGCCCACTTGGGCATTAAGCAACTCATTAGCATAAATCTAAAGTCGCTAATAAAGTGGTGAAAACAGATCGTTTCTTTAAATAAAAAGCACTGCTGTCCCCTACATTATAGCGCCGATCTCCTTATGTAGGAGATAGGGCACTTCTAATGTGGTGATGGAGCCTCTTTAACACCAACCAAATGTTGACAATTCACCGCTCAGGTTTAGGCCTGGTTCACACAGTGCAGATTTGATGCAGATTTCGCATACATTTTTAAGCGAAAACCAGGATTGGACCCAGGAGAGGAGACGCTTTGAGGCCTTCCTTTATATTTCTTCTGTTTAGGTTTTGTTCTTGGCTTCAAAAATGTTTGCAAAATCTGCAGTAAATCTGCACTGTGTGAACAAGGCCTTACAGGGTCAAGGAAGCGGAGATATGGGGGCTGTTTGAAGGGTCCCCACACGGCAGAGCGGCTTGATACATGAAGGTTTAAGTGGTCACCATCACTCCATGACCTTGCAAAGTCACTACACGGTAAGGAGATGGCGGCTCAACAGCGACCAGTGTCCCCTCTACGTCACTGGCAGCACAGGGACAAAAAGCTGCTCTACAGTGTGAGGACCCTGCAAACAGCCCCCATATCTCAGCTTCCTGGACATTGGGGTTACCCAAAGTCACAACTGAATTTTCATTGTACCTTCTCATATAATATTATAAATAAATAATTCAATAACTTTCTTATAGACTGTGCTTCACTTCCTCATCATTTTCAAAATCTATGCTTGCTGACAGTGAATGTAACATTCTTGATCCAATTCAGAGGTAGGCAATTCTTTTTGCCTATAGTTCACTGAAGTGTGCCTGCACTGATACATTGTAACAGACACTCAGCAGAATCTGGTCCGGGCAGGTTTTCAGCTTCTAAACATAAACAAGAATGTCCACATTCACTGACCGCAAACTATTACAGACCTTAAAGATTGTGATGAATTGAAACACAAATGTATATTAGAAACTGACTGGAGCGCCAACCTCCGCAAACACGGACTATAGTAGAACGTCAAGAAAAAGAGTGAGCAACCAGGATGAAGAACTTCTGGAGTGCTGCCCCCGCTGGCTGTACTTGCCACTTACCATATTGTAGTAACACATCGTCCTGGATGACTGGTTTGTAGAATTCCTCCTTGTCCCAGGGTTTAGGGCCGGTGACATTAGAGAGACTCTCCGCAGTGCAGCTCTGTACAAACACAACAAGAAGGGCAAAGCCAGCTGGTAACGGAGGGTGGCATCGGGTGACTCTCATACCAGTAATCACAGGGTCTTTCCTTAACCTGACCCCCACATTACACTCAACATGAAGAAAATACCCCCTTTCCGGGGCTCCAGCCGGTCACAACATCCAACTCTCCGGCCGGCACTGCGACCTGCGGACTATGGAGGTGGCACCACAAAGGGGAAAAGATCCCAGAAGAGGAGAGAGATAAATGACGCTGGTGCCCGCGGAGAGACATCCGCATTTTCAGCCCGTGCTCCCATATAAAGTATAGGAGAACGGTCTGCAAAAAGCAAAACATAGGACATGTCTATTGCTGCCGCTTTTTACGGCCCGGACACCTGCCCACAAATATACGGGTTGGTGTCCGTGGTCAATAGAAGTGAATGTGTCCAGAATTACGGACGCAATCTACTGTGGTATGCATGGGGCCATAGACATACACTGGCACATATATACATACAAAACCTACACAGACACATGGGGATAAATATCCACACACATATACATACAAATGAAGTATATACTCCTATATACCTACCACCTCGTGAGGGACACACACACACACACACACACACACACACACAAATAATAATAATAATCTTTATTTATATAGCGCCAACATATTACGCAGCACTTTACAATTTAGAGGGAACATGAAACAAACAATATCAGACATTACATAGTGACAAAGTTCATTTACAATTCAAACCTGGGGAGTGAGGACCCTGCTCGCAAGAGCTTACAATCTATGATCGTTCGTTAATCGTGGTTTTGGTCATAATTGCCAGAGCCCTAATATAGACCTATATACCACCACTTGTACCTGACACATACAGATATATACATAACCAGGCACAACAAGATGTTGGCACGGCAGCTGGAAATAGCGAGTACAGGAATAGGTTAGGGAATAAATGTCGAGACCCTCACAGAGCGCACAGGGCGGTCACGAGACCCTCACAGGGCGGTCACGAGACCCTCACAGGGCGGTCACGAGACCCTCACAGGGCGGTCACGAGAACCCTCACAGGGCGGTCACGAGAACCCTCACAGGGCGGTCACGAGAACCCTCACAGGGCGGTCACGAGACCCTCACAGAGCGCACAGGGCGGTCACGAGACCCTCACAGAGCGCACAGGGCGGTCACGAGACCCTCACAGAGCGCACAGGGCGGTCACGAGACCCTCACAGAGCGCACAGGGCGGTCACGAGACCCTCACAGAGCGCACAGGGCGGTCACGAGACCCTCACAGAGCGCACAGGGCGGTCACGAGACCCTCACAGAGCGCACAGGGCGGTCACGAGACCCTCACAGAGCGCACAGGGCGGTCACGAGACCCTCACAGAGCGCACAGGGCGGTCACGAGACCCTCACAGAGCGCACAGGGCGGTCACGAGACCCTCACAGAGCGCACAGGGCGGTCACGAGACCCTCACAGAGCGCACAGGGCGGTCACGAGACCCTCACAGAGCGCACAGGGCGGTCACGAGACCCTCACAGAGCGCACAGGGCGGTCACGAGACCCTCACAGAGCGCACAGGGCGGTCACGAGACCCTCACAGAGCGCACAGGGCAGTCACGAGACCCTCACAGAGCGCACAGGGCAGTCACGAGACCCTCACAGAGCGCACAGGGCAGTCACGAGACCCTCACAGAGCGCACAGGGCAGTCACGAGACCCTCACAGAGCGCACAGGGCAGTCACGAGACCCTCACAGAGCGCACAGG
Organism: Rhinoderma darwinii; assembly: GCF_050947455.1. NCBI lineage: Eukaryota > Metazoa > Chordata > Amphibia > Anura > Rhinodermatidae > Rhinoderma > Rhinoderma darwinii. The sequence continues at coordinate 71,377,948 of NC_134695.1, forward strand.
GCAGTCACGAGACCCTCACAGAGCGCACAGGGCAGTCACGAGACCCTCACAGAGCACACAGGGCAGTCACGAGACCCTCACAGAGCGCACAGGGCAGTCACGAGACCCTCACAGAGCGCACAGGGCAGTCACGAGACCCTCACAGAGCGCACAGGGCAGTCACGAGACCCTCACAGAGCGCACAGGGCAGTCACGAGACCCTCACAGAGCGCACAGGGCAGTCACGAGACCCTCACAGAGCGCACAGGGCAGTCACGAGACCCTTACAGAGCGGTCACGAGACCCTCACAGAGCGCACAGGGCGGTCACGAGACCCTCACAGAGCGCACAAAACCATCGCAATCATCCTAAAGAAGAACATGAAGAATGAGATCAGGTAGAAGTAGAACCCGGATACTGACCCATAAAGGCCACGTCCTCCCACATCGCCCTCCAACAAGCGCCTCGCCTCAGCTTCTTCCCGGAGTGGTGAGTTGGGAGGTGCAGGAGATGGACCTTATATACGAGGCTCATCCAATAGGGAGTAAGATATAGGCACCATACCCATCGGGCACATGGACTGTGTGGGGGCAGCTGTGGGGCATTATACAGCATGAGGGCAGCAGTGGCGGATTATCATATGGGCGATTCGGGCGGCCGCCCGGGGCCCAAGGCTCCCAGGGGGCCCATGGCAGCCCGAACCGCACATCATCTTACAAAGGTACCTATTCAGCGCGCTAGCTATCTAACTGCCGAAGATTAGGAGGGGAGGAGCAGGGAATTGGCCGGGAAAGGGCTAGGACACGCCTCCCTGACAAGTGCGGGCGCCGCCATTGAGTAACAGAACAGCGACGGACGGCTGTTCTGTTACTCCAAAGCTGCAAGAGAAGAGCCGGGCGGGCGGTCACCGGCGCTGAGGTTAGTTATCCTCCTTCCCAACTGGTTCCCGACCGCTGGCTGTATTTTTACGGCCAGCGGTCAGGGACGGGTCCTTAAAACCCGAGCCATAGACTTTTTACGGCTCGGGTTTTAACTTGCTGCCCGCGCGATCGGGCAGCTGAATGTCGGGTCTCCGGCTGTCAGTGACTGAGGACCCTTTTGCTGCTTCTGTCTTCTCCGATGTCTTCTTACACAGCGCTGAATGCACGCTGTGTACAGGAATAGAGACAGCAGCAGCGGCGCTGCTGTCTCTATTCCTCCCGGTGATCATGTGACTGGTCACATGATCGCCGGGTGCCGTTACTGACAGACCGTTACTTACTAGACCCAGCACAGCCCTATTAGTGACAATCGTCACTATGAGAGGGCTGATTTCCCCTGTAACTGGGGCTGCTGTGCAGCTCCAGTTACAGTGGAAAAACATGGTGTAAAAGAAAAAAAAATATCTAAAGTTCCCCAAAGGTCTTTTTTGACCTTTGAGGATCAGACCATAGTAATAAAAAAATAATAAAGTAAAGTGCAAAAAAAAATGAAATAATAAATACACATAAAATACCCACCCCAAAAAAAACGTCCCCCCCGCCAAACATTGTTGTAACGCTAGCGCTGACCCAATTACCCTAATATAGACATGTAATATATAAAAATTTACGGTAGACAATGACGATCACAAATAAAAGGTCTATTTTAGGGTAAAACTATGTTATTACCAAAAAAAATAGCTGAAACGTAAAAAAGCTTATTTTTTTACTATTATTTTCAAACTTTATGAATAAAAATTCTAAAAATAGCAAAAAAGGTGTGTATAAAAACGATAAAAAACGAAACCTGCATTGTCTACGGAAAAAACGTCGCAAAAATCACGCCGTTTTTATTTATTTTTTATAAAAATGTGTGTTTGGTGCAACTTTGTAATTATGTTTTATTAAAAAATATTTTCACTTTTTGAGATACAGCTGCTTTGTATCCGTCAGGTCAGCAGGACTGACGGGATCAGTGAAACGGGCCCTGCGCTAAATTATAATCTTAGATGTGATAGATTTGAGGTGGATCCTGCGTGTCACTGATCCTGTCAGTCCTGCTGACCTGACGGATACAGGATACAAAGCAGCTGTATCTCAAAAAGTAAAAATATTTTTTAATAAAATCAATCAATCACACACATACTAATATATATATAAAATTATGATAAAGTTTTTAAATGTGTACATAACCTTGTGGCACTATATACAAGGGGGAGCGCTGTGTGCCACTATATACAAGGGGGAGCGCTGTGTGCCACTATATACAAGGGGGAGCGCTGTGTGCCACTATATACAAGGGGGAGCGCTGTGTGCCACTATATACAAGGGGGGAGCGCTGTGTGCCACTATATACAAGGGGGGAGCGCTGTGTGCCACTATATACAAGGGGGAGCGCTGTGTGCCACTATATACAAGGGGGAGCGCTGTGTGCCACTATATACAAGGGGGAGCGCTGTGTGGCACTATATACAAGGGGGAGCGCTGTGTGGCACTATATACAAGGGGGAGCGCTGTGTGGCACTATATACAAGGGGGAGCGCTGTGTGGCACTATATACAAGGGGGAGCGCTGTGTGCCACTATATACTAGGGGGAGCGCTGTGTGCCACTATATACAAGGGGGAGCGCTGTGTGCCACTATATACAAGGGGGAGCGCTGTGTGCCACTATATACAAGGGGGAGCGCTGTGTGCCACTATATACAAGGGGGAGCGCTGTGTGCCACTATATACAAGGGGGAGCGCTGTGTGGCACTATATACAAGGGGGAGCGCTGTGTGGCACTATATACAAGGGGGAGCGCTGTGTGGCACTATATACAAGGGGGAGCGCTGTGTGGCACTATATACAAGGGGGAGCGCTGTGTGGCACTATATACAAGGGGGAGCGCTGTGTGGCACTATATACAAGGGGGAGCGCTGTGTGGCACTATATACAAGGGGGAGCGCTGTGTGGCACTATATACTAGGGGGAGCGCTGTGTGGCACTATATACAAGGGGGAACGCTGTGTGGCATTATATACAAGGGGGAGCGCTGTGTGGCACTATATACAAGGGGGAACGCTGTGTGGCATTATATACAAGGGGGAGCGCTGTGTGGCACTATATACAAGGGGGGCTGTGTAGTGCTATCCACAGTGGTATGTGTGTGGCGCTCTTTATAGGGGGGGCTTTTTGGTGCTATTTACAAGAGGGGGAGGGCTGTGTGGCGCTCTCTACAGGGGGCTGTATGGCACTATCTATATGGGGCTGTGTGTAACGCTCTCTACGGGGGGATGTGTGATATATAGAGGGGGCTGTGTATGGCCATATCTATGGGGGTGTGTAATATCTATGGGGGTGTGTAATATCTACGGGGGGCTGTGTGTATGTGGTGTTTTACAGTGTGTGGTATTATATTCAGGCGCGCAGTGTTTGGTGCTATTATATTTAGGGGCACAGTATGTGGCACCATGATAACTTTATTTTCGTTTATAGGTGTGGAAATGTTGGAAAAGTGAGGACACGTCTGAGTGGCAAATTCTGCAGAAATGAGTCATGGCCGGGAGAAGTCGTCATGAGCGCTGGACCGGATGGAGAAGAAAAGAGGAAAAAAACTACTGGAATCTGAGACGTCGTCACCTGTGAGTCACTAGATTTATAAAGAATCTGTCACCTCTCCTGACATGTTTATTATAGGAAATCCTTGTATTTCACAAAAAGTATTTCTGCAGTCCAGGACTGATAGACAATTCCCCTTGTCAGGAGGATGTGTCCTAGCAGAGTGTGATACTGTCAGTATGTAGGGACACCGCGCTGTGACAAGGGAAATCGTAACACTGTTAATGCTTGCCCAAAAAAGTAGTGTTAAAAATAGTTACGGCAGGGCGGCGGTGAGGAAGGGGGGCCCAAGTTTGGGTAACAGCCCAGTGCCCATGGTCTACTTAATCCGCCACTGGAGGACAGCTATGGGGGACTTTATACTGTGTGGAGGGAAGCTAAGGGGGCAGTTATGGGGGTATTATTCTGTGTGGGGGCGGCTATGGGGGGGAATATACTGTGTGGGGGTAGTGTCAGGGGGTATATTCTAGACAGCAGGCTCAGGGGATAAAAATTAATTCAATGGTGTAGCATGCAGACAGGGGTGTGGCCTAAATGATCGTTCGTTAATCATGGTTTTGGTCATAATTGCCAGAGCCCTAATATAGACTCAAACATACACATATATATATTACACACACACACACGTCAGTCTCCAGTGTGACCACCACCTCCTGCCCCACATACCGAGCAGTCACCACCGACAACATGACTGTAGATTCTGGAGATTTAAGTTTCATCACATTTATAAAATAGTCTCATCCTGGAGCCCTGTACCCGCTGCCAGAGACGGAGCCCCAACATTCATCGGCCGGACACTTACTGAAGATCTGATGAAGTTGATGAGTTTAATGTATCCGTAGAAGTCAAGACCTAAAACCGAACAAGAGGCAACGACGTCAAACACAAAATAAAACGGGAGATTAAGGGTTAATGCCGTCATCCTGTCTAGACATCTCTACAGATGCAATGTTAGGGCATTAGGGACTAATAGAGGGGATCCCCCAAGGAGGACCCCTGAATCCCCACATTTACTATTGTAGCTGCTGTGAAAGAAAACTGTGACACCCAAATCATAGCCCCCCCCCAGACCCCCACTATGTACATAGAGACAGACAATCCCCGTGATATACAGTGTGGACGCCGGACACATCCCCTGCACTGATACATTGTAGCAAACTATCAGGATAGGAGAGAGATTTGTGCTGTTGTTTGTACAGAGGATTGTCTAGATTGGATACAAATGTAACAAACTTCCCTTATATACGTTGTTACAATGTATCAGTCTGGAGTCCAGGCTGTTTACCTCACAAAGCATTGTCTAGACTGGATACAATTGTAACAAAAACTCAGCTGTGAGGGAGTATCAGGTTGGTACAATTTTTAAGCCTCTGTACTAAAATAAAATGTTCCTATTCACATACAGCAAGCAGAGACCTGAAAAACAAAACATGGCTGACATTACAACGTACACATATGTTGTCACCCAGCTTTCCCAGAGCCCAGAAAAAGTGATAAACCCCCTCCACTGCTGCTCTACATAAATACGCAGACAAGTAAATCGGCAGAGCGCGGGAAAGCTGGGTGACAACCTCTGTGCGAGATGCATTGGAAAACGTAATAGTTGTCACCCAGCTTTCCCAGAAACAGACAAATGTAAGAAATGGATTGGATAAAATGATAAACTGACGGCAAATCAACAGTAATGATCCCCCCATAATAAATAACATGCAGCGCACCGTGCCGGGAGATGAGCTCGTGGATGTCAAACTGATGCTGGGCCCGGCAGTGACGGAAGATCTCCTCCGGTGTCGCGTGTGTCCTGGGGACGAGACGGTTAATATCCTGTATATACGATACATATAGGAACATGCAGGCGGCTCCATACAGTACAGATACCTGTCACAGAACAGACACCGGACCTCTACACCGGCACCACAATCATCCTCATCATCCCAAACTCCATCATCATCTCCGCCTGACAGATCCGGGACGTCCTCAAAGTCAACATCATCCAGACCTGACAAAACAGGAATCCGTATATAAGACAAGACTGACCGGGGAGGAGACCGCAGTGTGTATATAACCGTGTAACTGGAGCGCCTTCTCCAGCAGCTGTAGAACTACTAGTCCCAGCACAGTCGCGCACATCCCACCCCGATACTAGGACATAATGACAGCACAGCCCGACACTCACATGGACCTGTGTACTGCGCCATCTTGGTTGATGTCAAACTGCAGCCCCGCCCATCTACTTCCGGTGTACAGTAGACGGGCCTCAGACATTAGGTTGTAGTTTGCTAAAGGACCTTTGATGACGTCATGATCAAGTGATCAGTCACTTGTGGGCGGAGCCGGGTTCTGGGGTTTTTGACAGCTTTGCGCCGTGCACGTCACCCCCCCCCCCTCGCCGTTCACGCGGCCGTTGTTTCAACGGACTATGTGAAGGGTCCGTTGAAAGATAGAACATGTCCTACTTTCTTCTTCCGTTTTCATGGATCCCTCCATAGACTGACGTTTTTCACATCCTGGTTTCCCCACGTTCGTCTGAATACGTTTTTTATCATTCAATTATAACGTTATGTACTGGTGGTCGGGCATAAAATGTTCCTTAGGGCCTGTTCACATCACCGTTCTTTTCCGTTCCGGGGTTCCGTCTGAGTATTCCGTCGGGTGAACCCCGCAACGGAAAGTGAAACTGACAGCACGGCTTCCGTTTCAGTCACCATTGATCTCAATGGTGACGGAAACATCGCTAATGCTTTCCGGTTTTCCGACTGAATCAATAGCGTAGTCGACTCCGGAATGGTGACGAACGGAAACCATTAGCGATGTTTCCGTCGCCATTGACTGAAACGGAAGCCGTGCTGTCACTTTCACTTTCTGTTGCGGGATTCACCCGACGGAAACCAGGAACGGAAATGTACGGTGATGTGAACAGGCCCTTAAAGGGATCGTTCAGTTTAGAAAACACATTGTCATCCACCCATTAGTGAATTCTGGGTAATAGTGGGGGGTCCGCTGTTCAGGATCCTCATCTCTTGGGTAGAGTGCAGAGCGGTTACATAGATCATCTCTCTCTCTGGAGAACCTGTCCTGTCCTGTATTACACAGACAACTCATTGATATGAATGAACACTGTGTAATACTTAATTTCCCCTGTGGTGGCGCTGCAGAGCAAGTGACTTCCTTCACCGAGGAAGAGAAAGGAGTTGTTCCAGCGCTGTATGAAGTGGTTAAAATGGAAGCAGGTTTCCAAGTTTAATTGAATTCAAACAGACACCACAGCCAAGACTAAGGATGCAGGAGCATCCGAAACGCGTAGGCTTTTGAGGACATTACCGCCCGCTTACCCTCACATTGGACTATTCTTCTGGACTATTTTAATTGAATTCAATTAAACTTGGAAACCTGCTTCCATTTTAACCACTTCATACAGCGCTGGAACAACTCCTTTCTCTTCCTCTGTACCTCAACGTGTGCCGACACGAGATTCCGGGCGCTGCTGAGACACACATCCGTAGTGTCAGGTGAGCTGGAGGATTCCTCCCCCCTCTTCTTCTATTTTTGTGACTTCCTTCACCGTTTTAGCGGCCGTTTTTGGCGTATCCGTGTGCCCGTTTTGTTGGCCGAGTGGGTTCTGTGTGCACTCCGTGTTTCGGAGCGCCGAGCATGGTACTGTCCAGGGTGCTGAAAGAGCAGGGTTGTTTGGCGCTAGTCACTGTCCAGGGTGCTGAAAGAGTTAATGGACGGCACTGATCGGCGGTAACTCTTTCAGCACCCTGGACAGTGACTGGCGCAGAAGAATGACCGTACTCGGCGCTCACAAAATACAATTCTAATGAAATAAAAAAATCAGTTCATACTTACCCAGAACTCCCTGCGTTTTCCTCCTGTCCGGCATCCTGGGATTACATTTCATCCCATGTCACCGCTGCAGCCAATCACAGGCTGTAGTGGCGGTCACGCCGGACTGGAGGAAGAAGAGGGACTCGTCACCAAGAGAACGACCGTGGTACGTATGAACTGCTTTTTATCAGCAGCCTCTTTTCTCTATCCGTGCTGGATGGAGACAAGTGGCTGCCGATTAGTGTAATATTTCTGTTATGTTTTTCTGCCCGCCCGGCCGTTGCTAGGCAACGGCTCCGTCACACACGGACGGCACACGGATGCCTTCCATGTGCCCTTAGTTTTTTTGACGGCCCCATTGACTTGCATGGGCCTCACGGTCACGGAATCTCGGACCAAAGTAGGACATGCTCTACTTTTGTCAGAACGGAGAAACGGGACCGTCAAAAAAACTGAAGTGTGCACGGCCCCATTGAAATGAAGGGGTTCAGGGTGCCAGCCGTCAGAAAAACAGCTAAACCCTGAAGAAAAAGACTGAAGTGGGCATGAAGCTTTACTGGCAGGTTCCCCCAGAGATTAGAGGTGATCGCTGGGGGTCTCAGCAGGGGGACACTTTGTGATCAGATAATTGTTACGGGACCCCTCCAACAAGTAGTGATCGTCCAAAGTGGAGAGCCCCTTTTAAGCTGCTTTTATGGAGAATCGTCATTGAAGTTTTAATGCTGCAATTTTCCGCAACTACATAAAAACTTCTGATAAAAATGTTTAACCCCATTCAGCCTTAAATAGACAAATCCCTGCAGCCCCGGCACAGCAGTAACCAGAAGTCACAGGAAAAATGTTCTGATGGTTTTATTTTTAAAATCACGTAACTAAAGTTCTCTGGATATACTGTACGTCTGTAGCGCACGCACCGTTACATGCATGTCTTTGCACACATTATTTATAGGGGGTGTATGAGAGTAAAAAAAACATGGCTGCCTTATTCCAGAAACAGCGCCACTCTTGTCCGTTGGCTGTGTCTGGTATTGCAGCTCAGCCCCATTCACTCATATGCTGCAATACCAGACACAGCCTCTGCACAAAAGTGGCGCTATTTCAGGAATAAGGCAGCCATTTTTTTTTATTCCCATACACCCTTTAATGCCCTGCTCACACTTGCGTTGTCTTGCGTCCGGTTGGTCAAAATAGAGGAAAATTAATGCAATTCTATCCAGTAAAAAATAAAATAAAATGGAAACCGGACAGACCCATTATAAGAGGGGGAAAAAATGATCCATGACACCAGTGTGAGCAGAACATAAGCCTGGCCCTCTGCACAACACATTGCCATATAGGGGGAGGGGTGCATAGAGGGCATCCAGACATTACACAGATGCCACCTGATTTCAATTGGCGCCATGTATTGCTTCCCTGATGATCTGCCGGGCAGTTATCCCAGTGGATTATGAAGGGTCCACGCTAGTCGTCAGGGGGCCTGCTGGCAGATAACCAATGAAGCTCTAAATGGCGCCAATTAAAATCAATGGGCATCTGTGTGTTTCATTGCCGCCCTCTATGCCACCCCTCCTCCAAATGCCCGTACATATCTGTACATAGGGCATCATTTGTATTATTTAGGTCTCCACGGTGACACAATTTGTGGTAAAATCTCAGCAATACCGCGACTCACAGGCGACTTCAATGTTTCCTTATGGGAAGAAAAGTGGCAAGCGACCTTGAAAAAAAAATCGTGAAAAATCCAACATGGTTCCTTGCAACTTTTTTCCTCAACTTTGAAGTTGCCTGCAAGTCACGGTAATGCTGAGAATTTCATGCAAATTGGACGACCCCGTGTCACTTTGGCGCGCCAGCCTCAGGCTTCTTGTGTGATGCATTTAAATATCATAAAAGAAGATGTTTTACATCCAGCAGCACCGCCCCTCCCCCCACGTCACCCTGCTGTCTGCGCTCGCTCCCACTAGCTCTTCTTCTCTTCCTCTATTTTCCCCAGTGTGTGTATGGCTTTGTTTTCCAGCAGGTCCACCTTCTTGTCACTTTGCAGCACGGCGTTATTCAGCATGGCTTTCACCAGCGTCGTGATAGGTACGGAATAGGCGGTGGGGAAGAAGTACGAGACGGGAGCCAGCACCTTCCTCGCGATCCACTCTGATGGACGCGATTCTCGTCGGTCACACAAGAGAACTCTGAAAGTACAAAATTTTGCAAATACAGTCAATGTTTACTCTTTGTAAACTCTTTGCAGTCGGAAGGATCGCTGAGCTCGTCCTGAAAGCCGTAGGTCGCGCTATTGACGTCCTTTTGTATGACCGGTGTCATGTCACATGGTGCAGCAAAATCTAAGGCTACTATGTGACGTGTGCCATGTGATGCTTTGCAGCATTGAGAGCTCAAGACATTACAGCCCTCATTGAGTCGCCCCTGTCTGTAATAAGAGGGGGGGGGGAGTTGTGGACACCATTTTTATTTATAACACTATCGCTATTTGGAAACTTTTTAGTTCTGCTGAATTAGGACACACCTATGATCAGTGACCCAAAATTAGCTGCATTGTCTAAATGAGCCTGTTCAGTTTAGTTCTGCTCTGTCCACCATGCTTTACACTGCAGGTCTGCTTGTTTAGATTGACTGTAGTGTATAAGCACAAGCTCAGCAGGATGTCAGTACATGGTGAGATGATTTCAATTTAAAAAAAAAAGGGACAGAATGATTATAAACTACAAAAAATGAGAAAAAGAAGATTATCAGGAGACGGCAGCACATAGTGAGGGGAGGAGCCTCAATAAGGGGGAGGAGCCTGGAGATCTGTGTGTTTGGCTAGCTGTATAACATATTAATGCTGCTTTGTACATTTTACCGTAGAGTTATGATCAGCTGTAAATGGCGACGACGGTTATTATTACGATTTGTGATTAATTCCGAGCAGCAATTACTATAATCAGTCTGCACAATGGAGATAGCAAACAATGAGCTGTATATAACCGTATTCGCTACTTACGCAGGTCTGAAGATTGAAAACCGCTCAAATCCCACTTCTTCTACCTCCGCTTCAACTTCACCCTGTAATACAGAATAAATCATCGTCAGGGGTTTTCAGGACCCGCTGCCATTACGGAGGTTCAGAGTTTCTCATTACAGCCTATAGGAATTAATCCGTTCTGCAACTTGCTAATTTACTTTGCTTGGTGCCAGTGAATAGAAACATTCTTGATTACCTTCAGAAGCTAGACATAAGTCCTGGCCTAGTGCTACTCTCATCGCTGTTGTTTGTTACAATGTATCAGTATATGCACTGTAGGAGAATATATTGATTGATACATTGTAAGAAACCCTCAGCTGTGTGCACAGAACTAGGTTGGCCTCTGAAAGTAAACAATTGACGTTTCCATTCATTGATGGCAAGCAGAGGTCTAGAAAATGTTGAGTAATTAAAACAAAAATGTGTTGTCGATTTTTTTGCGCAGGTTCAGATATTTTACCAAAACCCCCATTCACGCATTGCAAATTTTAAAATCCGCTTTGCAAAATTTGTGAAAAAATTGTATTTGCTGAAAAACGTGCTACGTCTGAACCTAATCTAAATTAAACGTTTTAACATAAAAAAAGATTTTTCATGATAAAAAGGGAAGATTAGTCTAAAGTAACTACACGCTGCCGGCTGGTCGCACTAAAAATGCAACGGTGGCGCGACGTCAATGTTTTTCTCTGGGAAAGAAAGTCACTCATGTTCTTGCAACCATTGCAAACATCTGCTCATCCTGGATTTTGTGCGATGGTCACATGGTTGAGTGTGACTTTTTTTTCCCAGTGAATTCTGAGATTTTAAATCGGAACTCTGCGCCACTGTTGAACCTTCACCTAAATGCGGAAAGTTCCGTTTTTGATGGAATTTGTCTCTATCGCCCTCTGGTGACAATGATGCTGTATTACAACCAACCTATTATCACAAACATGAAAATAATGGCGCAGGGATTTATATGATCGATCGAGGGGGCGAGATTCCAATAATGGAGCCGTATTTGTTTCATAATTTAATACAGATTCATATTTACCCTCCATTGTCTTATACGAGGGATATATGGTTCCATAATAGAAAGTGTCAGTCGTTCACTCATCTCTAGTTACCACAGTTTACGACTACACTACAATAACATCATCTATGTACCCAATACCCTATAAGGTAATATACTATACACAGAATTACTAATATTTGGGTTCCCTGCTCATGGACCCCCCAGATGTTATCATCTGCCGTATCTCTGCGGTGTCAGGAGATAATTAAGGTGAAATACCCCTTTAAAACTCCATTATAACAGTACTGACCTTAACCCGCAGATACAAAAAGCTGCTCTTCTTGTCGGCACCTCTAGAAGATTCCAGATTAAAGTGTTGGCAGCCACCGGCTTTTGCCAGCTGCGCGGACTGAAGAACATAGTCGTGATCCACACGGATAAAACCAGCCTGGAAAACACAGCGCACAACATTACATTACGATCCAGCCTTTAGCACGGCCAAAAACTTTACAGCACAAAGTTTTCATTCTCTGTGTTTTAATATGGATCACGAATATAATTCCAGATCTACAGTGAACACTGACACACAACAGAGAAGTAGAATTTGGGAATAATTGCATTCAGGGTATGTGAAAAGCGAAGTGTCAACCGCTATAGGGACTGTATTGGCTGCCCCTAGCATCTGTTAGGCCACGTGCACATGGCTGTACTACAAATCCATGTTGTACGGACCTGAAATGTGGCGCCCATTGCCTGTACGCAATTTCAGATATATTTTTTCTAGGGGAGAATTCGATGCCATACGGACGTGGAGGGACTCAGTGTGCCGCCCTACAGGGTCCTTGCATATGGCAATGCCATGTGTGTGCGGCCCTTTAACCCTTAAAGGGACCAAATCAATAAAAAAAAATAGTTATATGTCCAATATTTTGCCCTTTAAATTCCCTCTGGGATAAAATATAAAGCATCAGGTTTTTAAGGAGTTAAGTGCTTTGACAATTATTAGACTTTATTGCATCACGGAATTAAAGGTACAATAACCAATTGTTAAACATTTAATGGCGTTTATTGTCGCTGTCGATATCGCGGTCCTTACGGTAGAACAGTGGGCACATTGTTTCCAGTAACACCCGTGCCGGGCGCATTATGTGGCTATAAAGCCTGATGATTATTTTATTACCTTTGAAATAGCGTCCGATTCTCACATCGTGTTACATTCCTATGCAGCTTTCTAGCGTCGTCCAATCGCCGGCGCTGCTACCCACGCTGCCTCCTGACAAATCCTTGGCCGCGCTCATGTGTCGTTTGATTAAAGCGAGCCTCTAATTTTCCTGCCTTTCGTTCTGCACTAAACGCCACTTAATAGAGTCCTGCCATCTTCAATTGTGCGCAGGAAATTAGAGTGACACAAATACCGGCAGCTTTCATTCCCCCTTCAATCTGATTAGTCAGTCATCTCATTTCAATACTACCCCCCCCTATCACAAGCTAGCGTCCCCCCCACCCCCATTCATTGTCTCGGACTTACAAGTGACACATTCTCCTTGAAGATCAGGCCAGTGAGTGCTTGGGAGCCCCTCTCGGCCTTAACCCATCATTCCACCTCAATGAACACCGCTTGACAAAATGCCCACACCTTTGTTTCTCTTGTTGCCTTGCAAAAGTTGATATATTGACGCCTGAGCTATCGGCGTCCCCTTAATCCGATACACTTTCCCAAATCCCATGAGACCCCAAGCGGACGGTGAGTAAGCCCCCTATTATCCTGTATTTAACCTATAATTACACCATGCAGAATTTCCATGGTAGAGAATGCAAAACAGGAGGAGGCCATACAGCCAAACATACCCATGACATCTGCATCCAGCGACAGAGCAGTGATTGGGGTGATGCAATTTAAACCTGATCATATATTTTCCCCGCAATGAAAACCTGATGAACATTCCCCCTTAAAATCCAAATTATTGCACAATATATTGGGTTCCAGCAGCTAAAAGCAGCCAATACAGTGCCCATAGGGGCCGCAACCCTGATGATACTGCTCTGCTATATCACTTTAGACCTGGCATTATATTCATGAACCAGGAGGACCTGGATGAACAGAGCGATTAGTCATTGCCAGATGGAAATGCACCTTCCTAGGATGTTATGAATTAGTTTTATATTGAATGATGTGCTGAACGATATTTCCAACAACCAGGGACGTCCTACCCTAGATGGGCTTTTATGCAATGAAAATGCTTCTGTAATAAAAAATGAAGCAACTTTCTAATATACTTTGTGTTTCATTTGCTCATTATTTTCAGCATCTCTCGCTTAATGGAAACATGCCATTTGCACTCTGCAGATAATGTGCTTATTACACAGCTGCATGGCTCGTTACAGTGTATCGGGATACAGTCCCTTGTAGCGGTGACTGAAAACCCGGCTCACTTGCAGCGGCCAGTGGCATAACGATTGTGCTATTGGCTACCGCATGCGGACATGGTATCAGCCGCCGCTACATGCAACCGTACCCTTAAAGATCTCTAGTAACGATATGTGCAGCTGTGTGAGCAGGATATGATCCGGACTGGTTGTCAGCCTCTGGATATGAAACGGCCCCAGTGTAAAATCTCCATCAAGGAAACTCCCACCCTCTATCGTTTTGCAATAATTTGTAGGATCTGGATACATTATAAAAGTTATAATACAACAGCTTCGTCTACAGTTATTACATCATTCTGTAATTATCATGATCAGTCGTCACACCCCTGACCTGCCCTTTATAATACTGTTGCTCCATCATGTGGCAGAGTGGCCCCTGCAGGAACCATGGCCCTTGTGTCACTGCCACCTCTCCCCTGTAGCGTCACCACTGGATCCGAGACTCAGGACTGTCCCATGGAACAAACTACTGAAGTTTGATTGATATAGTTGTAATAGTGTCACCCAGAGATGATACAAAGTGTCCATAAAACTGCTGAATGTGCCCAATGTTGCAGGACGTTGCGTCACATGACTTCATGTGCATGATATTCTGTGGCCGGACATCACACAGTACGAGTCTATATGTAGCTCCAGCTTCCGGTGAACGGACTTTGTATGTAACATATAGGAAGACACATGAGCCCATAACACAGAACAAAGATCATCAGTCATTTATTTTTATCTAGGATCAAATTCTAGCAGAAAGGTGAAGTGCAAACATCAAAGTCCATCATTCAGCAAAGACTTATGGACGTGTGATATTTATTATATTATGTGTCCATAACCCTCTGCCTGAGCTTAACTGAGGTCTGTGGAGAACACTGGGAAAAACGTGGCGTGCACCTATACGGTCTATTGTTGGAAAAATAGAGGTAAAGTGAAATAATGGCATAATACGGTCATAACATGCCAAAAAGTACCATACAGTGCCCACATAATACTGCCATACACTGATTACATAACAGTGCCCACATAATACCGCCATACACTGATCCCATAACAGTGCCCACATAATACTGGCATACACTGATCCCATTACAGTGCCCACATAATACAGCATACACTGATCACATAACAGTGCCCACAAAATACTGGCATACACTGATCCCATAACAGTGCCCACATAATACTGCCATACACTGATCACATAACAGTGCCCACATAATACTTCCATACACTGATCACATAACAGTGCCCACATAATACTGCCATACACTGATCACATAACAGTGCCCACATAATACTTCCATACACTGATAACATAAGTGCCCACATAATACTGCCATACAATGATCACATAACAGTGCCCACATAATACCGCCATACACTGATCACATAACAGTGCCCACATAATATCGCCATACACTGATCCCATAACAGTGCCCACATAATACCGGCATACACTGATCCCATAACAGTGCCCACATAATACTGCCATACACTGATCACCTCACAGTGCCCACATAATACTTCCATACACTGATCACATAACAGTGCCCACATAATACTGCCATACACTGATCACATAACAGTGCCCACATACTACTGCCATACACTGATCCCATAGCAGTGCCCACATACTACTGCCATACACTGATCCCATAGCAGTGCCCACATAATACTGCCATACACTGATCCCATAACAGTGCCCACATAATACTGCCATACAATGATCACATAACAGTGCCCACATACTACTGCCATACACTGATCCCATAGCAGTGCCCACATAATACTGCACAACGCTGATCCCAGAACAGTGCCCACATAATACTGCACAACGCTGATCCCATAGCAGTGCCCACATAATACTGCCATACACTGATCACATAACAGTGCCCACATAATACCGCCATACACTGATCACATAACAGTGCCCACATAATACTGCCATACACTGATCACATAACAGTGCCCACATAATACTGCCATACACTGATCACATAACAGTGCTCACATAATACCGCCATACACTGATCCCATAACATATTCTGATCAGACATTGTGAGGCCAGGATCACACACACAGGTTTTGATGCAGTTATTGGCTGTTTCTTTTCTCGCTAAAGTCAGAAGTGGATTCAAATGGAAGGAAAGGTATAAAGAAAAGACTGATGCATCTCCTTCTTTTGTGTCCACTTCTGTGTTTGGCTAAAGAAACTAAAGCAAAAACTGCACCAAAACTGCATGTGTGATCCTGGTCTAAACCTTTTCGGTAAGCGCTGGACCCTTTGGCTGGCACCTTCAGCGAGTAGAAATATTAGGTATTAAAGAGGCTCTGTCACCACATTATAAGTGCCCTATCTCCTATATAAGGAGATGGGCGCTATAATGTACGTGACAGTAATGCTTTTTATTTTTACCACTTTATTAGCGATTTTAGATTTATGCTAATGAGTGGGCGTATTTTTACTTTAGACCAAGTGGGCGTTGTACAGGGGAGTGTATGGCGCTGACCAATCAGCATCAGGCACTCCTCTCCATCCATTTACTCAGCGCATAGGGATCCTGCTAGATCCTTATGTGCTGTCTTATACTTACACATTAACAATACTGAAGTGTTTAGACAGTGAATAGACATTCCACGGGATGTCTATTCACAATCTCTGCACTTCGTTACGCTTTCTGTGGTAGTTACAGCAGAGGAAGTGTAATCTCGCTGTAACCTGTCATTTACCGAGTAATCTCGCGAGATTGCGCGTCTTTTGCTGTAACTACCACAGACAGAGTAACGAAGTGCAGGGATTGTGAATAGACATCCCGTCCTGGCTGGAAGGAATGTCTATTCACTGTCTAAACACTTCAGTATTGTTAATGTGTTAGTATAAGACAGCACATAAGGATCTAGCAGGATCCCTATGCGCTGAGTAAATGAATGGATTGGAGTGCATGATGCTGATTGGTCACTGATTGGTCAGCGTCATACACTCCCCTGTACAACGCCCACTTGGGCATTAAGCAACTCATTAGCATAAATCTAAAATCGCTAATAAAGTGGTAAAAATAGATTGTTTTTTAAATAAAAAGCATTACTGTCCCCTACATTACAGCGCCCATCTCCTTATATAGGAGACAGGGCACTTATAATGTGGTGACAGAGCCTCTTTAACCCCCAAGTCATTTTTAAGGTATAGTCAATGTATTCAGGTGTGACAGTGATCCCTAAAAAAATTGCTTGCTGCAGCTTATCTGTCCCTGAAATGGTTTCTAGACCCCCACCCAGGTCACATTTGTGGTTGTACCACTGCTCATTAACATGCACATTCAGTGATCGTCCTGGATTACGGAGGCGCTATACTCACCTCCCCAGATTTTGCTTTTGTGGTTCCAAGACAGCAGAATCCCACATCATGTCCTTGAAAGGCGGACGGAAACTCATCCAACTTCTCAAAATCAACCAGCTCCTGGTTCTGGACAGATAGATGAGATAGAGGTGAGGGGGGGTGCAACAGTCTGCAGAGCCACAGCGAGCGACACATGTGTGTGTATATATATATATACTGACCATAGACAAAACCATAAATCTAATGATTCTACCAGAACAATCCTAGAAGTTATTCTGGATTTCCCTGACTTGTTGCTGATTTATCAGTCTGAACTTAAAAATTATTCTGATCGTTGCCAATATTTTTCAGTGACTGCCCCTTTAAAAACTAATATTGTGATGGGATGGTTGTGTCAAATTGGGGAAAATCTCTTCCTTTATAGTCAACTTAAGAAAGGCTGCAAAAAAAGCATCACAAAATGTAATCACATGAGTAGACTGCTGCCCAATGGATTAGCACTCTTCTCCTGAAATAATCTGTGCTGCTGGAGAGCCTGCTTCTTCCACTATGCAACTCCCAGCATCTGACTTCCCACAAGATCACCACAATTGTCTGCTGACATACTCTGTGCTGCGGGAGACCCTGCTCGTTCTACTATGTAACTCTCAGTTTGTGACCTTAAAAAAACAAATCAGCACACTTCTCTCCTGAAATACTCTGTGCTGATGGGAAACCCTGCTCCTTCCAATATGTAACTCTCACTCTATAACCTTCATTCCCCACATCTCATCAGGACACTGCCCCTGTCCTCACTAACATCATATGAGTGAACTGGTCACTACCCACCACATGATCAGCACACTACTCTCCTGAAATACACTGTGCTGCTGGGGACCCTGCTCCTTCCAATATGTAACTCTCAGTCTATGACCTCCCACTTGTCCCCATTTCCCTCCTCACATCATTACTCTATCACATGCCTCCCACAAGGTCAACACACTCATCTCCTGCAATACTCTGTGCTGCTGAGTACCCTGCTCCTTCCAATATGTAACTCTCAGTCTATGACCTCCCACTTGTCCCCATTTCCCTCCTCACATCATTACTCTATCACATGCCTCCCACAAGGTCAACACACTCATCTCCTGCAATACTCTGTGCTGCTGAGTACCCTGCTCCTTCCAATATGTAACTCTTAGTTTGTGACCTCCCCCCATCATGACCCCATCAAATGCAGCCCTGTCCTCGCTAACATCATCACGAGTGGACCGGTCACTGCCTCCCGCAAGGTCAGCACACTCATCTCCTGCTGCTCTCATGATCTGATTGGCTACAATGTGTCCTATCCCCGCCCACTAATATGAATTGTTACATAATGTAATGTATAAAGTAACACAATATATAATAAAATCCCCACCACATCTTTATAAGCCTCATCTTCGAAGCTTAACTTCCGGCGCCCGATGACGGTGACTTTCCCGAAGAGCTGACTCTGCACGATCTCCTTCAGAAGTTCTTTCCCCGTTTCTCCGGACGCCCCGAGGATGAAGCAGGATTTGTTCAGGTGTCTGTAATCTTCTCGCAGCGTCTTGAGATCTTTAGCCATCCTGAGCTCAGGAAGGAAATGATAAACCATTAGGATCCTTCTAAATAAACGGAGGACCCACAGGGAATATTGGGCTCAGAATGTTCCGCTGCTATAGTAACAAACCACAGACTAATGGATAAACACTCAGAAGGAAAAGAGACAAGACGCGTGCCCTCCCCCCGTTATACAAGACGCAGCCTCCCCATTATACAACACACGTGCCCCCCCCCCCCTATTATACAAGACATTGCTGCTGCAAACAAACAAGAAGATGCAGCAGCACTGTGCGGGCGCCAAGACATACGCAATCACTGAATATGTGGTTTATATTACATTGCGTTACTGCTGTATCTACTATACTAATAAGGATACGGTCCCATGTAGCGCCGTCCGCATGTGGCTGAAACCACGCACACTTTCAGTGACCGCACGATTTTGTTGGATATTACCAACAAAATCGTGCGCCCATTCGCCACCACTTTTGGGTATGGTTTAATTCACATGTGGACACTACGTGGGACCGCAACCGCATTCATATGCGTTTTTACAGCGACTTGAGCCATTTACCATGCAGTTGCATTTTTAAATGAAATCGCATTGTAAAACGCATGCGGTTTTAATGCCCCTCAACCGCAACTTCTGACTCGACCCTTAAAGGGAAGATGTCATGAATTTTTTTTATCATACTGCTTTTAATATGATATTAACATAAATTTTATTTGTGTTCTACTTTTTACTGTGTTCTTACTTTTACTTCTCTACGGGGGCTGCCATTTTTTTTAATCTCTGTATGTGTTGATTAACGACACATACAGAGATGCTATACGGCACATACATCCCCATAGAGAATGCGAACGGGAGCCGTTCCATTCTCAGAAACGTGCGCCGTCTGTGTGGGAACGGCGCATGCGCCGCTCCCACACAGACCCAAACGAAGCTCGCTAGAGCGAAATCCGGCGCCATTTTCATGTGGACCGGAAGACGCTGCCGGACAGTCAGATGACGACTTCCGGCCATATGTTCAGGCGCAAGGAATAGGAGCGTAGACCAGCGGAGGCGGCAGGTAATTTATGTCTGTGATGTGTGTATTATGTTCGTGTATGTGATGTGTGTATTATGTTCGTGTATGTGATGTGTGTATTATGTTCGTGTATGTTCGTGTGATACTGTCTGCTGAGCCCTGTATCTAATCCTCCTACACTGTGCAGTTGTTCAGAAAATGGCGGCACACAGTGTAGGAGGTTTGAAGATTCAAACTCTTCCTTCTCCTGGCACTAGCTAGAAGAAGGGAGGGGGGATTGTGTGAGAACACTAGAGAGAATGTCCACCCCAAATTTGCAGCATAAAGCAATGAGGTTGCTTTACCATATGCCAATGCTGCAATTTTGGGAACTGCTCCCTCTAGTGCCCAGCACATGGAAATGTTATAAATTAGAATCTAATTTATAATATTTCCTGACTTGTGGAAAAATTAAAACAATGTGTAATCACTTAAATACTAATTGTTTAACCGTATACCATCTGTATTTACTGAAGCATTGCTAGGCAACATGCTGATGACATCATTTGCATCCTCCCTCTTTTTTTTATGGATCCGTATATACGGATGGAATACGGATCGTATTTATGGACAGTATTTCGGGATAGATGAAAATATGGTCGTGAGCATGAGGCCTTGGCTTCATGCACGCGACCGTGCCCGTAATTACGGGCGCGGCCGGCAACAGTCGGCCGTTTTTGCGGGTTGTGCTCCCATAATAAAGTATAGGAGCACGGTCCGTAAAATAAAAAAATAGGACATGTCCTATTTTTATCGTCAGGTTTCGACGGCACGGACACCCTCCCATAGACATACGGGAATGTTTCCGTCAGCCATAGAAATGAATGGGCCTGTAATTATGGGCGATTTTACATGGGGCTTTAGGAGGTGTTGAAGAACTTTGTTTTTTTACAAGACACTGCAGCCGTCATAAGATTCTGGGGGTTATCAGAAACCTCTAATACAAGATACGCTCAGGGCTGGGAGTTCTTCCTGGGAAAGTAGTTACTGCCGTTCACAAGTATTACGGAGGTTTACAATGGATCCCACCAGCTGATTACAGGGGTGTCTCGTCGCTGGTCTGGGGTGTGCAATAAACAGATGGAACTGAACACCTTTCACGCACCACTCTAGTTTACATATTCTACCATTTTTGTGTATACAGCTACTATGCAGACCTATGTGTCTCCATGGATACAGACTACAAACAGTCCATGTTAGTAGTCTGACCCAGCAGTTATGTGTTGCGCCCTTCCATCTGCGCCTACTTCTTGATAACCTACACACAGGAAGGGGACGAAGGGGACATCCACATGTAGCGGAAGAGAAATTGTCATGCCGCAGATTAAAAATCCGCACCGCAGGGGCCAATTTCCGCACGTCTTTTCCGTGTGTTTATTTCTGGATTCAATTTGTTCACATCTCATCTACTTTGCTGCTACTGTAATACACTGCGGAAAATCCGGACGCAAATTCCGCAGTGTTTACGCTACTTATGGCCGTACCCGAAAAGAGGAGTTACACGATTGTAGGATCAGACTACACAGGTTTGTTTGTAGTCTGTAACCATGGAGACACATAGGTCTGCATAAGAACTGTATATACAATACGGTAGGTTTTTAATCAAGACAAGTTCCTTCGCCTTTTTTTTGTATGTGCATTGGAGC
This sequence comes from Rhinoderma darwinii, assembly GCF_050947455.1. Taxonomy (NCBI): domain Eukaryota; kingdom Metazoa; phylum Chordata; class Amphibia; order Anura; family Rhinodermatidae; genus Rhinoderma; species Rhinoderma darwinii. The sequence continues at coordinate 71,399,357 of NC_134695.1, forward strand.
AATAATAAAAATGTTTCCAAAAGTATACAAACCCTTTAAGAAATGTTCATGTTCAGATCGAGACATGTATGAAATAAAACTTTAAGATTGTAAAAGCTGCGACCGCTCGCGACGAGTGTCTGTACGCTACCTACGTCCCTATCACTAGACGGCGTGTGCGGCAGGACGGGACGAGTTTCCTCAGGTCACGGCTCGTCCTGGAGCTTTTCCTTGGAAACTTCTTGATGTGTTTACAAGGAGGAAACTGTTCAGCGTCAATCCTGTTTATTTCATGTCTGGAATTAGACGGCGACCAAAGTGGAGACGCCGTCAAATACAACGTATTTCTTCAACTATGATATTGTATAGGAAAAAAGATTATACAGCGGCTCAGTACGTCTGTAATGGAATCTGCTCTCCATTCACAGCAGCCAATCTAAACAAGCAGAGCAGCAGTGTAAAGCAAGGGGGAGAAAAGGAGCAGTAGCATGAGCCGCTGATGAGACAGGGAGTGGATTTCACTGAACATAATAAACTGGAGGTGAACCACCTACAATTCCCTGCTGTATGCAGCCTCAAACAACACATCCTGTCCCTTTAAGTGGAGTCATCCCAGGAAAACACTGAGAACAACAATTCTGTATGTAATCTAATCTATTGCTCGGTTTATTCACAGCACACCCACTCACTACTCAAATAACTACTTAGATACAACCACACCCACCATCCACAATCGCCACCATACATGGACCGCTCCTAAGCAAAGCAACGAAAGGCTTTATACGGAATATCCCACCAGACCTCACCGGACATAAAACCTCCAGCATTCACCCACCAAGCTGCACAAACACGTGAGACCTACTGGTGATCCTCCATCTGTACAGCATGGAATGGGGCAATGCCCACTGGGGCCTGCGAGCAGCAGTTTGTGCAGCACCATGTGTGAATGTAAAAATATTAAAGGCTTCATACACAGCGGCTAATCATATTTTTATTGTTCCAATGCTGACATATAAAATGAAGCAACTTAAATAATCTTGATTAGAAATTTCCGTTTTGTGTATACAGCTCCTATGCAGATCTGTGTTTACATGATTACAGACTACAAACTAGTCTGATTCTGCAGTCATGTGTTACTTGTTGATAACCTACAGACAGCAGTAGAGGATATAGTGATGGGGGCTGCAATGAGACTATACAGGCTGCCATGAACTGTGCCTGTATTCTGCTCCTCGGCAGCCACAGAGCAGCGCGGTGATTACCAGATAGTCCCGGCTTGTAAACTAAACTTTTTCAGTTTTCACAAAAAATTAGGGAATTGCTAGATGTGTAATTTTCTTCACAACTGACCTCAGGGAACTTCTGACCGCAGCCAGCATGACTCTGCAAATCCAGTCCTGCGAGAGGGGGAAGGAGCCGGCGTGTGCACACTTGTGTAATGTGACAATGTTGTGGTGTAACCTCCCAATACGGATGTATCAACAGGGGTGGTCCTACCTGTCCGCTGCAGAAAGAGAAATAGCACCCCCACCCCCCCCCCCCCATTACTAAACTGGACATGGGAAAGTGGAATGGAAACGGGGGCAGATTTTTCAACGAAAATGCTTTAGCGTGCGTTATAAAAATGACGCAGATGACATGGGCGCCACTTTTAATCTTGTTTAGTGTCATACGCCATATTTCAAGATAGATACAAAGGAACGTGGCGAAACAACCTGCAATGTTGGCGTCAAGTGAGTTGTCCGGTTTGCCGTGAGTTGCACCAAGTGTATTCTGCAGAATGCGCCATTTTTATTTGGCACAGTTTTGCCAGCCTCAGTGCCGGGCTCATAACCGCACAATAGTCCTTGACCGTGCGAGGCCAAGCTCATAAACTGCCCAAATTCTGCCCCTGCAGTTCACTCCTGGCACCTCTATACCCATAGACATACACTTCGGACATATCTAAAGCCCATTTGCCAGCATACCATTCAGCTACGACAGCGGTCAGCAACCTTCGGCACTCCAGCTGTTGTGAAACTACAACTCCCAGCATGCCCTGACAGCCAAAGACTTTATGATTACATCCAAAGGCTGGCAGGGAATGCTGGAAATTGTAGTCTTACAACAGCTGGAATGGTGAAGGTTCCTGACCCCTGATCTGTGAGGTCATGGACGGGTTGGAAGCTATGATGCTCAAAGGGTTAATGCCTCCTGGATTATAGCATGGGCAAAAAGGGCGCTATATGTGTTCACTGTATGGCACTATATGGCAGTATTATATGCCTGACTATTTAGGACTCCTGGCCATACTACGCCTGTATTAAAGCCTATTCGCTCTGCGTTTGCTGTATCCGCTGAACGTATACATTGCTATGGCAGGGAAAGGATAGCCGCGTATGCGTTCAGCGAATACACAGACTTCCATTGTCTAAACGTTTGCCAAAAGTCCAAATGTCGTGTCATTTCTTTTAGAATCCGGAAGGTTTTACTGTACGGGACGCTCCGTTCTCCTTTTCCATATGGAGATGAATGGAACAGATCTAGAGTCGTAAAAATTTCTGCAACAAAATCTGCCGCGTGTGAACACACCCTAGAAGTTTGTATATGCCAACAGGTGAATACGGAGTCAGGAAGGAAATGGTTAATGCGTAGCCAGGGGCGCACACAGATAGATGAAGGCCCCCCGTGCAAGAGCAGTATATGGGCCCCTGCTCGCCAATATCTTAATATAAATCACCCCCTTATGTCTCTCTAACAATCCACCAGTAAGTGTGAGCTCTAAAATCATCTACGTGCAATCCAATAGATAGAAGAGGACTGCCTCAAGGTGACTGTGGCCCCCTTACGTACGGGACCCCTAAACGCAGCACTTAGAAAGTCTTGTCGCAATGTGTGTCGGCACTGAGAGGGTTAATATTAGGGTCACGGTTTAATGTGTACAGGCAGTGAGAGGGTTAATATTCATGGTATAGAGAGAGTTAACCTCTAGTTTCAAACCAAGGACATGCAGGTGCCACGGAGGCAGCCGATGAAACTGGCAGAGGGCCCCGGATACGACCCCCCCAGAGCACCAGGACGGGGCCCCGTTTGCTCCTCTGTTTCTTATCTATGCAGTTTGGTTCTAATAAGATTAATATCAGCCGCCCTGTCCATGCTGTATGGGAAGACCAAGACTGCAGGATGTCCTAGGGGTTAATACTTTATTTCCAGCGTATAATGCTGAGAGTTCATGTCTAGAGAGGGATCATATCTAACAGTATGGTGCGGAGTCAGATGAGAGGGTTAATATGTGTGGTGCTGAGAGGGTTAAAGGTGTGTGGTGCTGAGAGGGTTAAAGGTGTGTGCATGGTGCTGAGTGTTAAAAAGTGTGTGGTGCTGAGGGGGTTAATATGTGTGGTGCTGAGGGTGTTCATATATGTGTGTGGTGCTGAGAGGGTTAATGTGTGTGTGGTGCAGAGGGGGTTAATGTGTGTGTCTGGTGCTGAGGGGGGTTAATATGTGTGTGGTGCTGAGGGGGTTCATATGTGTGTGTGTTGCTGAGAGGGTTAATATGTGTCTGGTGCTGAGAGGGTTAATACCTTGGCAGCTCCGCGGGCTCAGAGTGCTCCTGGTGCAGTGTAATGGCAACTAGGAGAATGATGACGGAGCCCCCGATCCAGCAGCCCGCGCCCCACACACCCGGCATAGAGACACCCGCCAGTTCCTGCAACACGGCGCATGCGCAGCACTCAGAGGTTACGTTCTAACCGGCGTCAGATACAATGTATCACCTGCCGCCTGAGGAGATGACACGACGTGAGTGCGGAGCCGCTGCTTATATATTATTACAGATTCACCGCTGTACCGGATGTGGGATCCCGGGTTTGGCCTCAGTTTATCCGTCACAATATCTGCAGCTTCACGCTGATGCGGATTTAAATGCATTTGGCGGCGGATTCGATGCGGCCGAATCCGTCACGTGGAAATACACCACAAAAACTACAAGTGCAGGAACAACCGCCAGTGACGTGTGTACAAGAAAAGTGCCTGTCACCGGGATGGACCGTGTTCACACTCGTTTTTTCTGTCAGCCAGAAAAACTCTGTCTCAAAATTCCTTCAGGATTTTTGAGGCAGATTTTTAAATGCCAGCGTATTTTGAGGTGCTTTTTTTTAATGACTGAAATGCAAAAACCACAGGTGACCTTTTTGTGAAAAAACGAACGAAAAAAACGCTTCTTCACACAGAATTTTTTGCAGGAGGAAAATTTTGCCTCAAAATGCCGTTTGGGATTTTGAGGCAGATTTTGTCCTTCCTGCACGGCGTTTGCCCCTTTTATCGCTGTGTTTTTCGCTCGCGCCCATTGAGTGCTACGGGCAAAAGACTCAGTGAAATACGGTCTCTCTGCCTCCCATTGATGTCAATGGGAGGGCAGAGGCGTAAACGCGCAAAGATAGGGAATGTCCCTTTCTCTGCCTGCACGCCGATTTTTGCGGCGTTTTTCACCCGCGGCCATTGAGCGCTGCGGGCATAAAACGCAGCGAAATACTCTTTTTCTCTGCCTCCCTTTGATATCAATGGGAGGTAAGAGGCGTAAAGGCGCGAAGATAGGGCATGTCCCTTCTCTCTCCCTGAGCCGGTTTTACCGCTCGCGGGAGAAAACAGCCCCCGCCTCCCTGAAATCAATGGGAGGCATTATCGGCCATTTTTTGGCGAGTTTTGCAGAGCGGTTTCCACGCCAAAAAGCTCAGTGTGAACTCACCCTAAGGGCCCATTCACACAGATTTTTTTTTCTCGGAAACCGCGCCGCAAGTCGTGCCAAAAAACGTGCCTGTCACTTCTTGAGACTTAATTGGAGCCGTTTTCCATTTACTCCATGGAAAAACAGCTCCAATTACGTCCGTAATGGACGCAGCGAAAACCGCCTGCACTTGCCATTTCTCCTGAAAACAGCTCCGTAATTTCAGCCGTAACGGAGGCTGCCGTGTGAACATACCCTTACTGAACCCGTCAGACCTGTGGATCTAACAGATTCAGGTCTCAGTGCTGGATACAGCTGCTCTGTCTGTATACAGGATATATTGTATTCTGTATCTGAAAAAGTAAAAATAATTACAAAGTTGCACAAAACTCTATAATACGTTGTTTTAGTATTGCAAAAAAAATAAATAATAAAGTCTTCAATGGTTAAGATATGGATGATATATTAGTAGAATAGTCCATCTGTCCAGGGGTCCGACCGCTGTGACCCCCGCCAATCCGTAGAACAAAGTGGTGGCGGTGTTCGGAAGCTGTTCTGCCTATTTCCTCCGCTCGGTTTGTTTTGGTGGCCGCGTTACGGTCAATGGCCGACCATGCAACATCTGGGTGGAGCCGACAAGAGAGGAAGGGGGGCTCAGCACTTTCCTGGGACCGATGCCACATAGTTCTAGCAATAGTCAGGGGGTCACCGAGGTCAAAATGTGGGTGAAAATGTGGCAGCACATTGATCTATATGGCACTGATGCGATTGCGTCGCCAGATTGATGCATGAGTGCCGTAGTATTTGGGCGGCGGGGGTTGGGAGAAGTTTTCTGATGGTCTCCTCGTAGGGCGGCTCTGATGTGTGGGTTCAGCTCCTGGGACTCGGCCTCAAATCCCTGAAACCAGTTATAAAACGTGTGAGATACATTGTAGATAATGGAGGGGGGGGGGGGTCACATAAGTTACCGTTTGGGGTAATTGTAAGGGGATCTTTAATAAGGAGCTAGTTGAGTGCTGTACGTATGAGGGGGAACGACCTCCGTTTAGGGTTCTGATGAGCAGCTACTACTACCCCTATCATTTATGAGGGGGGGCTGCTTAGTATCGTCATTGCACATAGATGAGACTACTATAAGGCTGGATTCACACGAACGTGTATTGCGTCCGTGCGGGCCGCGTGGTTTTCACGCGCCACGCAGAGACCAATACAAGTCTATGGGGCAGTACAGACAGTCCGTGCTTTTTACGCAGCGTTTGTCCACTGCGCAAAAAGCGCGACATGGTCAATATCTCGGCGTATTTTGAGCATCACGCACCCATTGAAGTGCGAACTGCCTTTTTCGCGCACCAGCTGTCAAAAGGATGACCACGTGCTTTTCTGTTTACAAACATCCGAATGGCGTGTCATAATGATGGCGGCTGCGCGAAAAGCACGCAGCCGCGCATCTTATGATGCTGCCTCACGGAGCAGCCCTAAGGCCGAATTCAGACGACCGTAGTATACGTCCGTGTGCTGTCCGTTAAAAAAACAAACTTGTGCGATTCAATGGGTCTATTCCGACGTCCGTGATTTTTCACGCATCGTCTGTCCGTTGTGTGAAACTCACTGCAAGTCCTATTCTGGTCCGTTTTTACGGACCACATCGCCCATTGAAGTCTATGGGTGCGTGAAAATCAGACATCATCCGTCTTCTGTCCGTGTTTCACGCACCAGTTGCTAAAGAAATGTTGAGAAAAAAAATAATAAAATGCGCAAACACTGACGTGAAAAACTGAACACACGGAACAAATACTGATGGCACACGGAACTGAAACGCACGAAATACGGACCATTTCTTGTGGACGCAAAATTGACACGTTCGCCTGAATCAGGCCTAAGGCTGCATTAGGTTTTTTTTTCTGCACAGAAACGCCCGCGGTTTTACTATGCTTTATCACGGTTTTTATCTGTGCGGATTTCAAAGGTGAAACAGGCGAAAACCACATCGAAAACCGTGTGTCTTTTGCCACAATTTTTCGATGCGTTTTTTACTGCACGGCCAAAATAGTTTCATCTAAATGCCCCTTTTATAGAAGCCTTACCTGTGTGCAGTGATAACACTAGCGTTGTATAATCCGTTACTCTGATCCGTTTTTATATTAAAATAACTGATAAAAACGGATCCGTTAAAAATCCCATTGAAATCAATGGGATTTTTAATTTCAACCGTTTGCTTCCATTATGTTAGTCATTCGTTTTTTTTAAGGATATAAAAGTGCAGAGTTCAGGGCTTTTTTGGCTGTGTTCACATCACCGTTTGCTTTCCGTTGACGGGTTCCGTCGGATGTTTGTGTCGGGTGAACCCCTCAATGGAAAGGCAAGCGGAAACCTCAGCTTCTGTTTGCATCACCGTTGATATCAATGGTGATGGAAACATTGCTAATGGTTGCCGTTTGTCACCGCTGTGACAGTTCCCTTGTTCTAACGGAATCAATAGCGCAGTCGACTCCGCTATTGATTCCGTTGAAAAAACGGAAACCTGCCGGAATGGTGACAAACGGAAACCATTAGCAATGTTTCAGTCACCATTGATATCAACGGTGATGCAAACGGAAGCTGAGGTTTCCGCTTGGCTTTCCGTTGAGGGGTTCACCTGACACAAACATCCGACGGAACCCGTCAACGGAAAGCAAACGGTGATGTGAACAGGCCCTTAGTTTTTGTTTTTTTTAGAAGAAATAATAAATTTATCCCAATTATCAATATTTGGGGGAGGAAATAAATACGTCGCTGATTGAGAGGCATCGCAGCTTCAGTTCACTGCTCTAGCCCTATATCTAAATACCCTAAAGCAGAGTGGCTTATTGATGCCCCCCTGGCACCTAGTATCTGGGACACATGTACAGCTGCATACAGTGCTCTAAATGACCGCCTTACAGTGCCCTAAATAGCCGCCATACAGTGCCCTAAATAGCCACCCTACTGTGCCCTAAATAACGGCCCCAAAATGCCCTAAGTAACCACCCTACAGTGCCCTAAGTAGCCGCCCTACAGTGCCCTAAATAGCCGCCCTACAGTGCCCTAAATAGCCGCCCTACAGTGCCCTAAATAGCCGCCCTACGGTGCTCTAAATATCCGCCCTACAGTGCCCTAAATAGCCGCCCTACGGTGCTCTAAATATCCGCCCTACGGTGCTCTAAATATCCGCCCTACAGTGCCCTAATTATCCGCCCTGCAGTGCCCTAATTATCCGCCCTACAGTGCCCTAAATATCCGCCCTACAGTGCCTTAATTAACATCCCCACAGTGCCCTAGATAGCCACCCTACAGTGCCCTAAATAGCCGCCCTACAGTGCCCTAAATAGCCGCCCTACGGTGCCCTAAATAGCCGCCCTACAGTGCCCTAAATAGCCGCCCTACGGTGCCCTAAATAGCAGAGCCTTGCAGGATTCTAGCTATCGGGGTGGAGAGGGAGCAGTTGCACCTGGTGTCTGGGGGGGCCCATAGGTCCCTCTGCTTCCTAACAAGATGCCGATATTATAAATGTGGTCGGATTGGGGGACCCTATGACAGATTTTTGCATTGGGGCCCAGGGGTTTAATGCTGAACCTTTGGGGCTTTGTAGTCACCAAGCTGTGAATCCTCCTGAGGGGAGTGGTGGAGGCACCTAGATGGTGGAAGTCCCGGGCATTTGCCACTTTTGCCTGCCTGATAATCCGGCCCGGTGTGACAGGTAAATGGCAATGTACCATAGACTAGACCCATGCGCTATGCATTAAAAATGTCTGGTCTATTGAGCTCTTAAAAATGCTTAAGATCTTTCTCAGGAATTAATTTCCTTCCCTGTAGGTTGCTGCAAAAGTAGGCAAATTTGCCATTCTGGAATCTGGGAAAGTATGGTGACAACCTCTGCGAGACCTGTTAGGGAAGTAATTTATGTTGTTACTCAGCTTTCCCAGAACAAATCTAAGGAATTGCTTAATTGAATTTTGAACATCCTGAGAGAACTTCTATTTACATGGAGTTTGGTTCAGGTGAAACACTGGAGGTGTAAATCTCACACATGTAATTCCCTTTCTTTACACCAGAGGGCAGACAGAAGCTGCAGACCTGAGATATCACAATATTCCTGCTGGCTGGACTTTTAGCAACTTGTAGAACTCATCCCGCCCTACAGCTATACCGAATATTTGCCTGTCCCCTTTAATTGCAACATAACCTCTGCTGCTATCATTGCACACAAAGGTCATTACTTCAATAAGGATTAATGGGCTATTAGTGAGATAACCAAAAACAAGTCATACACCCCAGCAGCAAGTGACTCCGCTGTCACCTTCAGGAGGGGATGTCAGTGACTGAGCCTCATGGGTCTCATTATCTGGTCACAGCTTGGGCCCACTAAAGGATCTTCTGGCCCTATGGTGGACCAGTCTGACCCTAAGTTATATCTCTAGAATATATATAATGAACTGCACCATTCCCCAGGTCAAAAAATAAATAAAAACCAGCAGATCATAGACATAGCAATTTTAAATGGGTTGTACAATATTCGTAAAATATGGCTGATTTCTTCCAAAAAGATTGCCACACCTGTCCACAGGTTGTGTGTGGTATTGCAGCTTCGTCCCATTCATTTAAATAGAACCAAGCTGCGATACCAAATACAACCCATGGACAGCTTTGGTACTCTTTCTGGACGAAAGCCCCATGTTTTCTGTGACCAATGCGGCCTGCCAGTATCCCGCTCTCCATGACACTTGGGCAGGCTGAATATACATGGCGTAATGGAGGCGTTTTACGCCTCGAATTACGCCTGAAAAGACGGCTCCAATACGTCAGCAAACATCTGCCCATTACTTCTTTCAATGGGTTTGCCAATGTACTGTGACGACGACCTGTCATTTTACGCGTCGTCTTTTGACATTAAAATTACAGCCTCGTCAAAAGAAGTGCAGGACACTTCTTGGGATGTTTTTGGAGCCGTTTTATCATAGACTCTATTGAAAACGGCTCCAAAAACGGCCGGAAAAACGCGAGTTGCTCAAAAAATGTATGAAAATCAGGTGCTTTTTTCCCTTGAAAACAGCTCCGTATTTTCAGACGTTTTTGGCTCAGCGTGTGAACATACCCTAAGGGTATGTTCACACAGCAGCCTCCGTTACGGCTGAAATTACGGAGCTGTTTTTCGCTGCGTCCATTACGAACGTAATTGGAGCTGTTTTTCCATGGAGTCAATGGAAAAACAGCTCCAATTACGTCTCAAGAAGTGACAGGCACTTCTTTGACGCGGGCGTCTTTTTTACCGTCAGCACAGAACATCGTAAAGCCCATTCAGATGAGTGGGCAGAGGTTTGCCGTCGCTTTTGAGCCGTATTTTCGGACGTAATTCGAGGCTAAAAGGCCCGAATTACGTCCGTATATAGGGTGTGTGAACTTTTGCCCAGAATGACCTTCTTATATTGTAATTTAACACAGATATCGTTACAGTTGTGACCATTACCGGCATCAGAAGAAGTCTGCGGGGCTGCAGAGCTTGCAATCTACTTCACGCGCTCTCTTGTTTTTGATTCTATTTTTAGGTGCCGGGCCTATGATTCAGGATCCGTGTCATCATCTCTGTCACTACAAGGAGACGTCCTGCGGTTCAGGAGCCGTTCATCTGGATATGACAGCGATGGGAGAAGACGGCTGTGCGGTGACAGCAGGCGGACATTGTGGTCGGTAGAAGGTTAGATCTGTATATTGTGTCATCCCGGCTTTATGGGTTTATTGTTTATAGAAGGATTTTTTTAAGCTCATTGACCAGAGATCGTGCGTTCATGTAAACCCATTATTTTGGTTCTGTTTTGTGTCACATTTTGCAACAATTTTGCAACATTTCAAATAAATTGAGTACAATATTTATAAAGAACCGGTGTAAAGGCTATCGGTATTAGTTTAAAATATAACAATTAATCAAAAATATAATTATATTCCTCAAATACAGTCAGGTGTTAGGCCCCATGCACACGACCGTAAAATTTCTCCGTAATTGCGGACCGCGATATGGGCTGCAATTACGGAGCCATTCAGTTCTATTAGCCGCGGACACCTTTCCGTGTAGCTACAGATGGGTGTCTGCGCCGGGAATTATTATGGAGCATGTTCTATTTTTCATGTTTTACTAAATGCTTTGTATTGGAGCACGGCCCGAAAATGCGGGCAGCCGCCAGCAGCCGGCCGTGCCCGCAGTCGTGGACTTCATTACAGGCACGGCCGTGTGCATGGGGCCTTAGTCGTAGGTTCTGCCAGTTTATAGAGGAAAGAATGTGTGTAACTTATGATTAGTAGTTCTAACATCGCAGGGGGGGCCGCCAGGTCAGGATTGATAACTCCTTTTAATATCACTCAGGGATGTCATGATACCAGAATTTGAACTTCGATACGATATTTCGTGTAATATTGCGATTCTCGATGCCAACCATAATAATAAAAAAAAAAAGTTCTTCCATTTTCTGATGTGAGGCACGAGGTGTGATGAATTTTGAACCTCCACATGCCTCAAATTAGTAGTAATTAACCCAATGTTGTCCGTTATGACTGTGAGGAAAATGATGGGGTTAATGTGTGAGGTACATGATGGGGTTAATGTATGAGGTACATGATGGGGTTAATTCGTATTAATGTGAGGCAGATGGAGGTTCAAAATTCATAATACCTCGTGCCTCACATTAATAAGTAAAAGAAAGCAGATTTTATCTTATTTTTTTTAATCGTTATTTTTTTTTATTAATTTATCAAATAAGTTCATAAATTTACAGAAATACAAAATTTGTACGCGTATAAAAGTACAATCAAGGACAATGAAGGCATTCAAATGAGAATAATTGGAGTTATTTTATTTTTTAACAGTGTAAACATCATAAATGACGCTATAAATTTGTTATTACGGTCGTGACGATTCCGGATAGATGTATATTTTATGTATTGAGATTTTTATTTTAATGTTTATTGTAAAAACTTTGTGTTTTTTAACTTTTTTATTTTTAAACTTTAATGTATTGGCATATATCTATATACTGATAGTACACAGGCAGTTGTTAGGACGTACCTCAGTATGCCCTAACAGGAAATATGGTCAGACAGCCCTGGGGTCCTTCAATGGACCCTGGGCTGTCTGCCCATATATGGTATGGCCCTCGATCGCATCACAGGGATTCCCTGTGACGCAATCCAATGGGCACCTCCCCCTTCTCATTTACCCCCTGAATGCTGCGGTCAGCTTTGATCGCAGCATTCAAGGGAATAGCGGCGGGGATGAGAGGTTTCTCTGATCTCCGCCATTAGAGCGGGGCTGCGGCTGTATAATACAACCATTACCCCGCTCCTGACAACAAGTATGTGCATGCGGTCAGCATGAGGTGATCCGGCTGGTGCTGCACTAATGAGTGGCGGCACCGGCACTGAAGACAGAGAACATGGGGGTGTTTCGCAGTGCGCCTGCCATGTTCTGTCTTCAGTGCAGACGCTTATTAGTGCAGCGCTGGTCGCATCAGATCATGCTGACCGCGCGTGCACTTCTCCTGAGTGGGGCAGTGGCTGTATTACACAGCCCCGCTCTAACAACATTCATGTGTTCTAATATTAAGCTTACTAACTTAGTATCGAAATACATGAATTAACAGTTTTGAACCGTTTGAGGGTGTCAATATTTCGATGCATCGTGCAACCCTATATCAAACATATACCAGGGCTGTAGGTACGTAGGATAGGACGGGTATATACTAACCCTATATTCTCCCTACCTTCCACCTGCCTGACAGCAAGGTAAAAAGGGCGTCCCTGCTCTCGATGACTCTTAATGATTTTACTTTGTTAACAATGATTAGTAATATTAAAAAAATTCGGGTTCAGATCAATGGATATCTGCCCCATCAGTCAAAACATGTCATGCTTTAATATTTTGTCTAAATAGATCCAAAATTCTGTGCTGACTCATTTCATAATATATCTTTTATAGGAAATAGAGCTCAGTTTTTCTGATACCAACCTCCAAAACCCCTGCCTAGACAGAGAGGTGAATGATTAAATTCTGTCTTCCAGAAGTCACCACTAGGGGGAGCTCATCGAAGATGGATTTACTATTAGGTTCAATGTGTGCTGTATATATCTGCATGTAGTGAGCTCCCTCTAGTGGTGGCTGCAGGTAGTCAGAATTGTATTATGTAACTGTCTCTGCAGGGGATTTGGAGCTCTGTGCCAGAAAAATGGAGCTCTGACCATTGTAAAGATAACAATCAGTAACGGATTTCATTGTGGAAAATCCGCAGCGTATTCCAGTAGCAGCTAAGTGGATGAGATTTCATCAAATTTTATCTACATCATGCAGGAAAAATATGCAGAAAAGACGCACAGAAATTGACTTGCGGTGCGGATTCTTATTCTGCGGCATGTCAATTTCTCTGGCGAAAACGATGCAGAATTTCCGTACAGAAAGTCTGATTGGAAATGCTGTAGTATTTACGCTGTGTGTGGACGTATCCTAAAAGTATCTCTTGTCCGCACTCTGGTATCTTCTCAGGAAACATGAGCTATAAATCCTTCAGGATATTCAAAAAGTTCAGCATAGGGGGGGGGGGGCACAAACTATCAGACCGCAGCTTTAACTAAAGTGGCATAGGAATAAAATCATAAACAGCTGCATATAAGACAGTATTGAAAGGGCCGTCTGCATCATTAGCCAGTCCCCTGGGCTCCGGACTTATAGCAGCATATGTGACAGCCATCATCTGACCCCGGCCCGTCCTCTCCTGCGTCCTGACACAATTTTACACCCAGCAGCTGAACCGACCTTCACAAAAGAACAGCCCCCCCCCCACAGAAAGGGACTGGATAAAAGGTTACGAAACACTGACTGTTTTCAAATTGGGATTCTAATGATTATCATTAATGAAGCCTGACACCGCAGTCTGTCTCTTATTGTGCTCTGGGCGCAAACCGCTGATGGCGTCCACCGGGCCCGGCTACCTGGCACTGGGACCCCTCTGGTGAGATTTGCCAGGCACAGCTGATCTGGTCCCGAGGATTTGATTCATTAACAATATTCTTGCATTGCAAGTGTCTCTGTTCATATTTAGATTCCTCTAATACTTATTACTATTGAATAGGACTCCATCAGAATCACACCGCTTGGGTCAGCTGGCTTGGGTAATCCTCTTAAAAAATTAAGGAATACATAATTTTATGAGTCCCTGATGTGGAGGGATCGGCTAATAAGTTTGATATAAATCTCCTATTGATTCTCACTAAACAAAAGGGGCTAATACTCCGCACGCCTTCCATCTTAAGGGCTCCTTACAATTAGGAACAGACGCATTTCTCATGTGAATGTTCTGGAGACAAATTTTCACAGACAAGAGACGTCTTCCTCTAGGGATGCCCGCCGGCTGAAAGCTATAGGAGGCCACCAAAGCAACACAACTAGCAGAACGTGGGTAATAAACCCCAACGGAAATGACCGATAAAACTGGTTAAAGGGGTTTTCTGGTTTTAGGTACATAAAGTTTAAGGGGTTTGTACCATTAGGGCATTTGTCCAGATATGACTTCCCTTTAATTATTGTATAATGACCAGTCCTGCAACATTCTAATATACTTTGTTTCAATCTCTTATTGTTTTCAAGATCTCAGCAAGCTGTCAGTGAATGGGAGCATTTTTGTATACATCCAGATGCTGAAAGCCCATCCTGACCTTGTACTCGTGAGATAAACAGTCTGGACTCCGGGCTGATACATTTTAAATTTTTTATAGCAAACTATCAGAACTCAAGATAGATTTGTACTGATGTGTTCAGCTCACAGAGGATTGTCAAGACATGATACAATGTAACAAACCTTCAGCTGTGGCTGTATACTCAATATATCTGGGTCGTGGAATGAAAGTCTATGATGGTAACCAATATACCCGGGTGGTGGAATGAGATGTGGGAATACTGACCAATACATAAGAGTGCTGGTATACATTACTAACCAATATATTAGGATGGCGGCGTCAAAGTTAATAAAGTTACTCAACACCAAGGAAATTGCATGGGTCCAAAATAATACTCAATATATCCGGTTATATTAGGGTCCAGCATAAAACCTATTACATAATGGTGGTGAAATGTGGGTCCATGGTGCTCCTCAAGTATTGGGAATACAAAATAATATGTGAGTGTGATGGAAAGTGTGTCCGGTATATTACTGAGCCATAACCAGTATATATGGGGGGTGGAACGAGTGTCTGGTATATTGCTGATCTAAAACCAGTATATGTATAGGGGTGGAATGAGTGTCCAGTATATTACTTCTCCATAACCAGTATACACTGCATTCCAAATTATTATGCAAATGTTATTTTTCGCTGATTTTCCTAAATAGTCGATGCAAATGACAGTCAGTATAATCTTCAAGCATCAACCGTTGGAAAATAATGCGAATTTTATTGAACAAATCTCCTAATGATAACAGGTTTTTTTTTTTGAAGTAAAAAACTCAAAATGCACTGTTTCAAATTAAATTTTATGCACAACAGAGATCAAAACATTTTAAAGGCTGTAAAGAGACTAAAATGGTCATTTGTTGAATTTGCAGCATCAGGAGGTCATATTTACAGAAATCAAAAGCTCTTTCAATAAAAAAAATCTTAACAGGCCAAGTTACATGTTACATAGGACCCTCCTCTGATATCACCTGCACAGCACAAGTTACATGTTACACAGGACCCTCCTCTGATATCACCTGCACAGCACAAGTTACATGTTACACAGGACCCTCCTCTGATATCACCTGCACAGCACAAGTTACATGTTACACAGGACCCTTCTCTGATATCACCTGCACAGCACAAGTTACATGTTACACAGGACCCTCCTCTGATATCACCTGCACAGCACAAGTTACATGTTACACAGGACCCTCCTCTGATATCACCTGCACAGCACAAGTTAAATGTTACACAGGACCCTTCTCTGATATCACCTGCACAGCACAAGTTACATGTTACACAGGACCCTCCTCTGATATCACCTGCGCAGGACAAGTTACATGTTACACAGGACCCTCCTCTGATATCACCTGCACAGCACAAGTTACATGTTACACAGGACCCTTCTCTGATATCACCTGCACAGGACAAGTTACATGTTACACAGGACCCTCCTCTGATATCACCTGCACAGGACAAGTTACATGTTACACAGGACCCCTCCTCTGATATCACCTGCACAGCACAAGTTACATGTTACACAGGACCCTTCTCTGATATCACCTGCACAGCACAAGTTACATGTTACACAGGACCCTTCTCTGATATCACCTGCACAGCACAAGTTACATGTTACACAGGACCCTTCTCTGATATCACCTGCACAGGACAAGTTACATGTTACACAGGACCCTTCTCTGATATCACCTGCACAGGACAAGTTACATGTTACACAGGACCCTCCTCTGATATCACCTGCACAGGACAAGTTACATGTTACATAGGACCCTCCTCTGATATCACCTGCACAGCACAAGTTACATGTTACACAGGACCCTCCTCTGATATCACCTGCACAGCACAAGTTACATGTTACACAGGACCCTCCTCTGATATCACCTGCACAGCACAAGTTACATGTTACATAGGACCCTTCTCTGATATCACCTGCACAGCACAAGTTACATGTTACACAGGACCCTTCTCTGATATCACCTGCACAGGACAAGTTACATGTTACACAGGACCCTTCTCTGATATCACCTGCACAGCACAAGTTACATGTTACACAGGACCCTCCTCTGATATCACCTGCACAGCACAAGTTACATGTTACACAGGACCCTCCTCTGATATCACCTGCACAGCACAAGTTACATGTTACACAGGACCCTTCTCTGATATCACCTGCACAGCACAAGTTACATGTTACACAGGACCCTCCTCTGATATCACCTTCACAGGACAAGTTACATGTTACACAGGACCCTTTTCTGATATCACCTGCACAGCACAAGTTACATGTTACACAGGACCCTTCTCTGATATCACCTGCACAGGACAAGTTACATGTTACACAGGACCCTTCTCTGATATCACCTGCACAGCACAAGTTACATGTTACACAGGACCCTCCTCTGATATCACCGGCACAGGACAAGTTACATGTTACACAGGACCCTCCTCTGATATCACCTGCACAGGACAAGTTACATGTTACACAGGACCCTCCTCTGATATCACCTTCACAGGACAAGTTACATGTTACACAGGACCCTTCTCTGATATCACCTGCACAGTACAAGTTAAATGTTACACAGGACCCTTCTCTGATATCACCTGCACAGCACAAGTTACATGTTACACAGGACCCTCCTCTGATATCACCTGCACAGCACAAGTTACATGTTACACAGGACCCTTCTCTGATATCACCGGCACAGCACAAGTTACATGTTACACAGGACCCTTCTCTGATATCACCTGCACAGCACAAGTTACATGTTACACAGGACCCTTCTCTGATATCACCTGCACAGCACAAGTTACATGTCACACAGGACCCTCCTCTGATATCACCTGCACAGGACAAGTTACATGTTACACAGGACCCTCCTCTGATATCACCTGCACAGTACAAGTTACATGTTACACAGGACCCTCCTCTGATATCACCTGCACAGCACAAGTTACATGTTACACAGGACCCTTCTCTGATATCACCTGCACAGCACAAGTTACATGTTACACAGGACCCTTCTCTGATATCACCTGCACAGCACAAGTTACATGTTACACAGGACCCTCCTCTGATATCACCTGCGCAGGACAAGTTACATGTTACACAGGACCCTCCTCTGATATCACCTGCACAGCACAAGTTACATGTTACACAGGACCCTTCTCTGATATCACCTGCACAGGACAAGTTACATGTTACACAGGACCCTCCTCTGATATCACCTGCACAGCACAAGTTACATGTTACACAGGACCCTTCTCTGATATCACCTGCACAGGACAAGTTACATGTTACACAAGACCCCTCCTCTGATATCACCTGCACAGCACAAGTTACATGTTACACAGGACCCTTCTCTGATATCACCTGCACAGCACAAGTTACATGTCACACAGGACCCTTCTCTGATATCACCTGCACAGGACAAGTTACATGTTACACAGGACCCTTCTCTGATATCACCTGCACAGCACAAGTTACATGTTACACGGGACCCTCCTCTGATATCACCTGCACAGCACAAGTTACATGTTACACAGGACCCTTCTCTGATATCACCTGCACAGGACAAGTTACATGTTACACAGGACCCTTCTCTGATATCACCTGCACAGCACAAGTTACATGTTACACAGGACCCTTCTCTGATATCACCTGCACAGCACAAGTTAAATGTTACACAGGACCCTTCTCTGATATCACCTGTACAGCACAAGTTACATGTTACACAGGACCCTTCTCTGATATCACCTGCACAGCACAAGTTACATGTTACACAGGACCCTTCTCTGATATCACCTGCACAGGACAAGTTACATGTTACACAGGACCCTTCTCTGATATCACCTGCACAGCACAAGTTACATGTTACACAGGACCCTTCTCTGATATCACCTGCACAGCACAAGTTACATGTTACACAGGACCCTTCTCTGATATCACCTGCACAGCACAAGTTACATGTTACACAGGACCCTTCTCTGATATCACCTGCACAGCACAAGTTACATGTTACACAGGACCCTTCTCTGATATCACCTGCACAGCACAAGTTACATGTTACACAGGACCCTCCTCTGATATCACCTGCACAGCACAAGTTACATGTTACACAGGACCCTTCTCTGATATCACCTGCACAGGACAAGTTACATGTTACACAGGACCCTTCTCTGATATCACCTGCACAGGACAAGTTACATGTTACACAGGACCCTTCTCTGATATCACCTGCACAGCACAAGTTACATGTTACACAGGACCCTTCTCTGATATCACCTGCACAGCACAAGTTAAATGTTACACAGGACCCTTCTCTGATATCACCTGCACAGCACAAGTTACATGTTACACAGGACCCTTCTCTGATATCACCTGCACAGCACAAGTTACATGTTACACAGGACCCTTCTCTGATATCACCTGCACAGCACAAGTTACATGTTACACAGGACCCTTCTCTGATATCACCTGCACAGCACAAGTTACATGTTACACAGGACCCTCCTCTGATATCACCTGCACAGCACAAGTTACATGTTACACAGGACCCTTCTCTGATATCACCTGCACAGGACAAGTTACATGTTACACAGGACCCTTCTCTGATATCACCTGCACAGCACAAGTTACATGTCACACAGGACCCTTCTCTGATATCACCTGCACAGCACAAGTTACATGTCACACAGGACCCTTCTCTGATATCACCTGCACAGCACAAGTTACATGTTACACAGGACCCTTCTCTGATATCACCTGCACAGGACAAGTTACATGTTACACAGGACCCTTCTCTGATATCACCTGCACAGCACAAGTTACATGTTACACAGGACCCTCCTCTGATATCACCTGCACAGGACAAGTTACATGTTACACAGGACCCTTCTCTGATATCACCTGCACAGCACAAGTTACATGTTACACAGGACCCTTCTCTGATATCACCTGCACAGCACAAGTTACATGTTACACAGGACCCTTCTCTGATATCACCTGCACAGCACAAGTTACATGTTACACAGGACCCTTCTCTGATATCACCTGCACAGCACAAGTTACATGTTACACAGGACCCTCCTCTGATATCACCTGCACAGCACAAGTTACATGTTACACAGGACCCTCCTCTGATATCACCTGCACAGCACAAGTTACATGTTACACAGGACCCTTCTCTGATATCACCTGCACAGCACAAGTTACATGTTACACAGGACCCTTCTCTGATATCACCTGCACAGCACAAGTTACATGTTACATAGGACCCTCCTCTGATATCACCTGCACAGCACAAGTTACATGTTACACAGGACCCTTCTCTGATATCACCTGCACAGCACAAGTTACATGTTACACAGGACCCTTCTCTGATATCACCTGCACAGCACAAGTTACATGTCACACAGGACCCTTCTCTGATATCACCTGCACAGCACAAGTTACATGTCACACAGGACCCTTCTCTGATATCACCTGCACAGCACAAGTTACATGTTACACAGGACCCTTCTCTGATATCACCTGCACAGGACAAGTTACATGTTACACAGGACCCTTCTCTGATATCATCTGCACAGCACAAGTTACATGTTACACAGGACCCTTCTCTGATATCATCTGCACAGCACAAGTTACATGTTACACAGGACCCTTCTCTGATATCACCTGCACAGCACAAGTTACATGTTACACAGGACCCTTCTCTGATATCACCTGCACAGCACAAGTTACATGTTACACAGGACCCTTCTCTGATATCACCTGCACAGTACAAGTTACATGTTACACAGGACCCTCCTCTGATATCACCTGCACAGGACAAGTTACATGTTACACAGGACCCTTCTCTGATATCACCTGCACAGCACAAGTTACATGTCACACAGGACCCTCCTCTGATATCACCTGCACAGCACAAGTTACATGTTACACAGGACCCTTCTCTGATATCACCTGCACAGCACAAGTTACATGTTACACAGGACCCTCCTCTGATATCACCGGCACAGGACAAGTTACATGTTACACAGGACCCTCCTCTGATATCACCTGCACAGGACAAGTTACATGTTACACAGGACCCTTCTCTGATATCACCTGCACAGGACAAGTTACATGTTACACAGGACCCTTCTCTGATATCACCTGCACAGCACAAGTTACATGTTACACAGGACCCTCCTCTGATATCACCTGCACAGGACAAGTTACATGTTACACAGGACCCCTCCTCTGATATCACCTGCACAGCACAAGTTACATGTTACACAGGACCCTCCTCTGATATCACCTGCACAGCACAAGTTACATGTTACACAGGACCCTCCTCTGATATCACCTGCACAGCACAAGTTACATGTTACACAGGACCCTTCTCTGATATCACCTGCACAGCACAAGTTACATGTTACACAGGACCCTCCTCTGATATCACCTGCACAGGACAAGTTACATGTTACACAAGACCCCTCCTCTGATATCACCTGCACAGCACAAGTTACATGTTACACAGGACCCTCCTCTGATATCACCAGCACAGCACAAGTTACATGTTACACAGGACCCTTCTCTGATATCACCTGCACAGCACAAGTTACATGTTACACAGGACCCTTCTCTGATATCACCTGCACAGCACAAGTTACATGTTACACAGGACCCTTCTCTGATATCACCTGCACAGGACAAGTTACATGTTACACGGGACCCTTCTCTGATATCACCTGCACAGCACAAGTTACATGTAACACGGGACCCTTCTCTGATATCACCTGCACAGCACAAGTTACATGTTACACAGGACCCTCCTCTGATATCACCTGCACAGGACAAGTTACATGTTACACAGGACCCTTCTCTGATATCACCGGCACAGCACAAGTTACATGTTACACAGGACCCTTCTCTGATATCACCTGCACAGCACAAGTTACATGTTACATAGGACCCCTTCTCTGATATCACCTGCACAATTCTTGCATCCATTGAATTTGTGAGTATTTGGACAGTTTCTGCTTGAATATCTTTGCAGGATGTCAGAATCGCCTCCCAGAGCTTCTGTTTTGATGTGAACTGCCTCCCACCCTCATAGATATTTTGCTTGAGGATGCTCCAAAGGTTCTCAATAGGGTTGAGGTCAGGGGAACATGGAGGCCACACCATGAGTTTCTCTTCTTTTATGCCCATAGCAGCCAATGACACAGAGGTATTCTTTGCAGCATGAGATGGTGCATTGTCATGCATGAAGATAATTTTGCTACGGAAGGCACGGTTCTTCTTTTTGTACCACGGAAGAAAGTGGTCAGTCATAAACTCTACGTACTTTACAGAGGTCATTTTCACACCGCCAGGGACCCTAAAAGGGCCTACCAGCTCTCTCCCCATGATTCCTGCCCAAAACATGACTCCGCCACCTCCTTGCTAACGTCGCAGCCTTGTTGGGACATGGTGGCCATTCACCAACAATCCACTACTCCATCCATCTGGACCATCCAGGGTTGCACGGCACTCATCAGTAAACAACACGGTTTGAAAATTAGTCTTCATGTATTTCTGAGCCCACTGCAACCGTTTCTGCTTGTGAGCATTGTTTAGGGGTGGCCGAATAATAGCTTTATGCACACTTGCAAACCGGAGGATCCTACACCTTGAGGTTCGCGGGACTCCAGAGGCACCAGCGGCTTCAAATACCTGTTTGCTGCTTTGCAATGGCATTTTAGCAGCTGCTCTCCTAATCCTATTAATTTGTCTGGCAGAAACCTTCCTCATTATGCCTTTATCTGAACGAACCCGTCTGTGCTCTGAATCAGCCACAAATCTTTTCACAGTACGATGATCACGCTTAAGTTTTCTTGAAATATCCAATGTTTTCATACCTTGTCCCAGGTATTGCACTATTTCACGCTTTTCGGCAGCAGAGAGATCCTTTTTCTTTCCCATATTGCTTGAAACCTGTGGCTGCTTAATAATGTGGAACGTCCATCTTAAGTAGTTTTCCTTTGATTGGGCACACCTGGCAAACTAATTATCACAGGTGTCTGAGATTGATTACAATGATCCAAAGAGCCCTAAGACACAATACCATCCATGAGTTTCATTGAAAAACGAATAATTAAATTTTTATGACACTTAAATCCAATGTGCATAATAATTTGGAACACGGTGTATATATGGGCAGTGGAATGAGAGTCCGGTATATTTCTGCTCCATAACCAGTATATATATGGGGGTAGAATGGGAGTCCGGTATATTTCTGCTCCATAACCAGTATATATGGGGGTAGAATGAGAATCCGGTATATTACTTCTTGATAACCAGTATATATGGGGGTAGAATGAGTGTCCGGTATATTACTTCTCCATAACCAGCATATATGGGGGTGGAAAGAGTCCAGTATATTTTTGCTCTATAACCAGTATATATATATATATATAGGGGTGGAATGAGAGTCCGGTATATTACTCCTCCATAACCAGTATATATGGGGGTGGAATGAGAGTCCGGTATATTTCTGCTCCATAACCAGTATATATGGGGGTAGAATGAGAGTCCGGTATATTCCTGCTCCATAACCAGTATACATGGGGGTAGAATGAGTGTCCGGTATATTACTTCTCCATAACGAGTATATTGGGGGTGGAATGAGAGTCCGGTATATTCCTGCTCCATAACCAGTATATATGGGGGTAGAATGGGAGTCCGGTATATTCCTGCTCCATAACCAGTATATATAGGGGTAGAATGGGAGTCCGGTATATTCCTGCTCCATAACCAGTATACATGGGGGTAGAATGAGTGTCCGGTATATTCCTGCTCCATAACCAGTATATATGGGGGTAGAATGAGTGTCCGGTATATTCCTGCTCCATAACCAGTATATATGGGGGTGGAATGAGAGTCCGGTATATTACTTCTCCATAACCAGTATATTGGGGGTGGAATGAGAGTCCGGTATATTCCTGCTCCATAACCAGTATATATGGGGGTAGAATGGGAGTCCGGTATATTCCTGCTCCATAACCAGTATATATGGGGGTAGAATGGGAGTCCGGTATATTACTTCTCCATAACCAGTATATATGGGGTGTAGAATGAGAGTCCGGTATATTCCTGCTCCATAACCAGTATTTATGAGGGTAGAATGAGAGTCCGGTATATTACTTCTCCATAACCAGTATATATGAGGGTAGAATGAGTGTCCGGTATATTACTTCTCCATAACCAGTATATATGGGGGTAGAATGGGAGTCCGGTATATTCCTGCTCCATAACCAGTATATATGGGGGTAGAATGAGAGTCCGGTATATTCCTGCTCCATAACCAGTATATATGGGGGTAGAATGAGTGTCCGGTATATTCCTGCTCCATAACCAGTATATATGGGGGTAGAATGAGAGTCCGGTATATTACTTCTCCATAACCAGTATATATGGGGGTAGAATGAGAGTCCGGTATATTCCTGCTCCATAACCAGTATATTGGGGGTGGAATGAGAGTCCGGTATATTCCTGCTCCATAACCAGTATATATGGGGGTGGAATGAGAGTCCGGTATATTTTTGCTCTATAACCAGTATATATATGGGCAGTGGAATGAGAGTCCGGTATATTACTTCTCCATAACCAGGATATATGGGGGTAGAATGAGTCCAGTATATTATTGCTCCATAACCAGTATATATAGGGGGATGGAATAAGTCCTCTTTAAGGGCAATGCTACCTGGAATTGGAGTCTGAAATACTAACCAACATATCAGGATTGTGGAGTGAGACATTAATAAATATATCCGGGAGGTGGAGAACATAATTCTATCATATATTCCACTATAGAGTAAACAAAACGAAGAAATAAATTGGGGTGTTCTACTTTATCTCAGTATTTGTCAGTATATGTCCTTGGTTTTATGAGCCGGTTATATAAGGCTGAGTTCACACGTTGTGGTCTAAATATGTTGGTTTTTTTTAGTTGCGTTTCGCTGCCTGATAGTTGTGCCAGACATGGAAATAAGTTTGGACTTCTTGTTGAGACGTTCGATGTTCTTCTCTACATTGCTTTGGGCTTTTTAACCTCTATCCCCATCTAGGCTTTCTGGTCATCAATGGGAAATATTCCTTCTCCTAAACCTCCATGGGCTGCACGCAATCCTTTCATGTTCTGGAGTCGTCCAAGCCTAAAAAACTAAAATAAATAATTCCAAAAAGTAATTTTTACTAGAGGAGTGTACTGCACCTGCCAAAGGGACACTAAGGGTTTGGAAGAGTCGATTGACAGATGTTGCCGTGAACAAAAGCCCCGTCCCCGTAACAATTTGTAGTGCATGGAGTAAGATCACAGCCAAGACTCCCACCAATGCGTCTCTTTACAAACACCTGTATTAGCGATGTGTCCGTGTGAGAGGAATGCTGTTAGACAAGTGGTAATCCCATAATCTCGTCATTTGCATACCCCTCATTAGCTGATTAGACCTGAACGAGCCCATTCCCCGGCCCATCCCGCCTGGGTGGCTGAGTAAATGATCTTACATGGAGGAAAGCAAGACCTGCATGTGTGGAAGAGGATTAGAATTTGTATTAGAATTTGTGTGAACTGGATCGCAGTAATTGGATAGGTGGAGCAATGGTGGATCCATTGGTTTGGTGTTTGCACAGGACAGACTTAATTTTGTTTCCTCAGCTCCACGGCTTTTGTTTGGCGTCCATGCTTTGTCTGTCCGAGCCCTCAGCACCTCTGTGTTTTGGGCACGCTAAGACGATTCTGCTACATAAGAAAAGAAACCAAGAGATTTGGGCAGAAATGTAACACTCAGGCCGGTCTCAAGTGCCACTTGAGATGAGCGTAATCATCTTATGCCGATGGTAGAATGCCAATGAGGAATGGTATCCATAAACACCTCTGTGCTTCATACAAGGGGTTTATTTGATGGCTACATCGGGATTTAACAATCCCAGCATCAAACGGCCCCGGCCGCCTACTTACAAGGGAGGCTGAATACTTTGTAAAAGTTTGTTGGGCTCAGGACCCATTGTCCCCATGAGTCATTTTCATGCAGAAGAAATAAGAAGTCACCCGGCCGCCCGCACTGTTTAAGCAGCTGTAGTAATCATTGGCCTCCAGAAAGTCGGACCCCTATTTAAGCCTCTCTGGGGGAAGCTCTGGTTTTGTTCCTTATGTTGGTTTTACAATGCAGATCAAGCCATTTTGTTGGGAATTCTTGCAGTCTTTTTATATGCGAGGCTCTGGATTTAGATTACCTGACAAGAAACCCCATGCAAGGTTAATGTAATAGCATCTTCCTTTCCTGACAATGGGATCCATTAGTAGATTAGGGAGAGGGGTCTGTGCACAAGGGGGAACAAATTGATGATTATCTCAGTCAGGGACAAAATTACAATTCAGGAGCTGCAATAATCTCCAGTAAGATCTCATCAGCCAGTCCTGTTGGATATCCCGAAATTTTACCAAAGATGGTGGAGTGTAGTAGACTTAAACAGACCGAACATCTGGAAACCCCTTTTCTAAATGAGGACCTGCTGGCGATTCTCATGGGTCCGGTAACTGAAAGATCAATTGTTGATGGCGGCGAAGCAGCGGTGGAGACGATGGGTGACCATGTCATATATGTTGTACTCAGTCCTCCAGAGCCACTCTTTCCAGCTACTCTTGGCCTTGGCTAATAAGTGATGTTCCAACGTGGGGTACCCACGCCTATGACATCCATATACCCTAGAAGCGCATATGGGCAAGGGTTTTCATAAAGGGGTATTCACACCTTGTAATAAATATACATATCCTAGCGTTATTCCATCACTATCTATGGTCCAGAAAATCCCCATAATGGGACCCATCTGAGAGTCACTGCAAAGAGTTTTGGTGCGACCAGGGGTAACATCCCAATTTTCCCAGCAGCCAGACCCCACCCCCATAATTAGCTGGTCCTCACTGGATAACACCTTTAAGTTTTCTTCTACCACTGCTTACAGCATAGAGTTTTACTGAATGGAGACTAACGCACCAGCTCCTTCTTGTGCTGCTGATTGACATACTTTATTTTTCATATATTTTCTTAAAGAAGTGCAAATTGCGGCATCACCCCTAAAATTGCAACTTCGGATGCGCAATTATTGCCTGCCAAAATAACAAAATAGAGGATCTATCTTCATGAGCAAAATCTGCTTTGAAGAAGTTAATAGAGGGAAATACCTTCATCAAATAGCTTAAGTGGGGAGCAGCTGCAAAGAGCGTCGCTTTCTCCGGGGGACCTGTCCTGTCCTGCATTACGTGTACAGCACATTGATTTCAATGTAAACTGTGTAATTCTTCATGTCTCCTGTGGTGGCGCTGCAGGGGAATTGAACACTTACTGCTCGGTTTACCCACAGATAACAGTTGATCGCTGGGATGCTCAGCAAAGTGGACAACCCGTTTAGGGCCATTTTGGAATCTTGGAAGTTTATATTCAGCAATTTGTGAGCTCATTCTCACTCACCAGGCCGCCATCTCATGTGCACTTAGCACCTTGTATCAAACATGGAAGTGCGGTGCCACTAAAAAGCACACTACTGCCTTCAAATAGCTGTACGTTTTTTTTAATTCAACTGGTGGCATATGACAAATTCTAATCCTTCATAATCTACCAGGATGACCGTTCTAGCTGTGAAACAACCAGAGTTATCACCAATTAAAGACACAGTTCGGAATGGGAATATTCATATAGTATCCAGCTTCCATTCCCGACTGTGTTTTCATCTGGTGATACCTCCGGTTGTTTCACATATAGAACTGTGATCCTGGTGTCATATATAATATTAGAATCCTTTGTCGGTATCTGGCCGCTTAAACCTGGTTAAAATGATTTTGTTGCCTAAATTTCTATACGCCCTTCAGCGCAGTAAGGTCGTCGTACCTAAATCCTTTTTTAAACAGCTCAACTCCTTGTTATCACCGTTTATATGGGGAAATTCTCGACATAAACTTAGGTTGTCCACGCGCCTAAGGCACTGGCAGGGACGGCTCTACCAGATTTTTATTTATATTATTTAGCGGGTCAGCTGAATACCTTAAAGAGGCTCTGTCACCAGATTATCAAACCCCTATCTCCTATTGCATGTGATCGGCGCTGCAATGTAGATAACAGTAACGTTTTTTTTTGTTTTTTTTTAAACGATCATTTTTGGCTACGTTATGAGCAATTTTATATTTATGCAAATGAGCCTTTCTTATGTACAACTGGGCGTGTTTTCTCTTATTTCCAACTGGGCGTGTATTGTGTTTTTAGTAACTGGGCGTGTCTTGTGTTTTCAGCCACTGGGTGTGTTTACTTCTTTCACTGCACAATCACACTGTGCTGTGGATCATGCTGGGCTGGAACAATGAGAAGTGTATGACGCTGATTAGTCACTGATTGGTTGGCCTCATACACTCCTCTGTACAACACCCAGTTGGTAAAAAGTAAAAATACGCCCAGTTGTCCATTGAGACACTCATTAGCATAAATCTAAACTAGCTCATAACTTGCTCAAAAATGATCGTTTTTCAAAATAAAAACCACTGCTGTTATCTACATTACAGCGCCGATCAGACTATGTAGGAGATAGTAAAGTTATAATCTGGTGACAGCCTCTTTAAGTTCCTGGATGTCTGACAAGGATTTTCCCAAGTCAGAGCACCATTTGGCCCATGTACTAGGGAGTCAATGTTTGCTCGGCTCCCTTGAAGTAAATTCTCTCCCTGCTCGTATTCAACCCCTGCCCTTACACAAGCCGGCTCGTGTGGTTTGGAGACCAGCGAAAAAGCAGCTGGGTTACAATGATATTGTGTCTGAAATGCCTCTATGGAACAATGCTTCTTACTTTCCTTTAATGCCACCACGGTTGTCTCCGGCTATTGGAACTATAGGGGACCTATATGAGGATAATGTCCTACTTTCATTCACTCAGTTGCAGACTAAGTATGACATACCACGCACCCATTTTCATAGGTATCTACAGATTCGTCATATTTTACAAACCCAATTCCATCACTTGAGAAATAACTTCACAATCTCTTCCTTCCCACTGATAGGGATTCTTAACTCCCAGGGTCCGCGAGGCCTGATATCTGCTCTCTATACCCATTTGAAGTCCATCACGGTGAATTCCACTCCACTTGCTATAGAGAGTAGATGGAAACGGTGGATTCCTACCATTCAGACAGATGAGTGGGATGATATTTTGGAGTCCCATCTTCATGTTTCCCCATCCGCAAATAACAAAATGATCCAGTTATATATAATACACCAGGCATATTTGACCCCGGTTAGGATATTCAAAATGGGACGTTTGCCTTCTTCTGACGGTCTGAGATGCCTTGTCCCGGAGGCAAATTTTTGGCATATGATATGGTCATGCACTGTCATAAGGGACTTTTGGAACGACGTACTGTCCCTGTTATCGTCCTTATTACATGTAGGTATCCCTTTATGTCCTAAGATATGTTTATTTTGGTATACTGGATGGGGAGACATGGAATCACCACACTAGAATTTTTTTGAGAGACTCTGTTTCTAGCACGAAAAACTATAGCACAGCATTGGATGAATGATCGACCTCCATCCATTGGTTATTGGAAAGGATTGGTAAATTCTGTAATACCTTTCGAGAAGGTTGTATTTCTGAATCGTGGTTGTAGTACTAAGTTTTCTAAAGTTTGGGATATTTGGAACAACCCTTTGACAGTCAGCCCCTCTGCTGTTTCACCAGATACTGTGAGATAGTAATATAGGTGACCCGCATTTGTATTATGTGCCTCCTTGAACTTGCTGTGCCGGATTTACTAGATGCTCATGGGTGACACAGGTCCTAGGCTGTTTTTGTTTTCTTTTATTTCTGTTCTTGTTTTTTGTCCTTTTATTATAATAGTCTTAGGCCTCATGCACACGACCGTAAAAACACCCGTTATTACAGGTCGTAATTACGACCCGTAATAACGGGCTCATAGACTTCTATTGGCCACGGGTACCTTCCCGTTTTCTTACGGGAAGGTGCCCGTGCCGTTGAAAAAGATAGAACATGTCCTATTTCAGGCCGTAATAACGGCACGGACAGCCCATAGAAGTCTATGGGGCTCCCGTAATAACGGGTGACTACGTGTGTGCACCCGTCATTACGGGAGCGTTGCTAGGCGACGTCGGTAAATAGTCACTGTCCAGAGTGCTGAAAGAGTTAACTGATCGGCAGTAACTCTTTCAGCACCCTGGACAGTGAATTCCGATCAGAATATAGAGCAACCTGTAAAAAATAAAAATAAAAGACGTTCATACTTACCGAGAACGTCCTGCTTCCTCCAGTCCGGTCTCCCGGCTGTTGCCTTGGTGACGCGTCGCTCTCGACATCCGGCCCAACTTCCCTGGATGACGTTTCAGCCCATGTGACCGCTGCAGCCAATCACAGGCCAATCACAGGCTTCAGCGGTCACATGGACTGCCGCGTCATCCAGGGATGTTGGGCTGGATGTGAAGAGAGGGACGCGTCACCAAGACAACGGCCGGGTAAGTATGAATTTCTTTAACTTTTATTACAGAAAGTGCTGTCCCTTCTCTCTATCCTGCACTGATAGAGAGAAGGGGCTGCTGATTACTGCAGTGTAATTTTGCAGCCAAAAACCTGCCCGTAAATACGGGTGGAATACGGGTGACACCGGGCCCGTATTTACAGGCACGGGCCCGTAAATACTGGTGCAAAACGGGTCGAATACGTGTGACACCGGACCCGTATTTACGCCAGTATTTACGGGTGGGAAAAAATACGGTCGTGTGCATGAGGCCTTACATATGTCAAAGTAAACCAGTCTAAGTGCCATTGTTTATGGCATATTAAATTCCTGGAATGTTCTGTATGTTCTCATTACTTGACTTTCTGTATGTAAATTTCCTTGATCCAATGTGATGTATTATACAATCAGAGATATGTGACTGATTTTATACTTGTTACTGCAACAGTTCTTAATAAAACGAGTTTAAAAAAAAATAAAAAAATTAAATATATAATATTAGAATATTATTTTCCATATGCCACCAGAACCGCTGTTCTAGGTGGTCCACAGCCGGAGATATGGTTATTTGAAGTGATCCCTCTTCACTCCAGCCTCAGTCTCTCACACTGTGTGAAGCAGCTTCATGCTGATAGGTCAGAGGCTGTGAGGAGGCTCCACCTCCGGAGAATCGCTGGTGTTGACACCCACTTGGCTAGTATAGCCTCATTTGCATATGTAGAAAAACGCTCATAACTTTTAAAATAATAAACGTTTTGGGACACAATTTTCACTAGACAGCGCCTATTAGGTTCGCTAGGGATCGGGCATTACATTTATGAGGACAGATCCTCATAAAAGGGTATGTCCACCACGGAACACCTTTTTATTTTATATATATATATATATATATATATATAAAATAAATAATAAAAAAAAGAATAAAGCAGCACAGCAACAGCAGTGGGTGCAGGCCCCCTAGGTTGAGGCTAGGAACCCTTGTTAATGTAATCCAAATAAAATGAAGAGGCAGCACTCCAAGGGAAATTGGTGAAAAAAAGGTGGTGTGTTTATTCACCCCAGGCAGGCAACGTTTCGATCCGTCTTTATGGGATCTTGACAAAGATCGAGATGGATCGAAACGTTGTCTGCCTGGGGTGAATAAACACACCACCTTTTTTTTCACCAATTTCCCTTGGAGTGCTGCCTCTTCATTTTTTTGGGATTTCATTATTTGGGGAATATATATATGCCTGCAGGCATGTTCTGGATTCTGAAGGCATCTGGCTCTTGTCTTCTGCAGATGGCTTCTTCTATAGTAACAAGTGGACTTGTACGGTCAGTCCAAATCTGCCAGGACCCAAAAAAAGAATAATGGACAAGTTTTGAACGAAAATAAAGTATCCAGGTGGCCCTAGATATTTCTCCCGATTCCCCCATATACTTGCACATTTGATTAGTCCTGTTTATGTTTATTTCATAGGGTAGAGGGGAATAAGTCGCTGCCAGACTCCCATGGGTACAAAGGATTGAAATCCACCATGTCGGATCCTTTCTTTTCTCCAGACATCTGGTAGACCCCCGTACACATTAGATAGTTGGCCAATCCTTCCAAAATCGTTGGGTTCAGCCTGGTCTTGTCTAATGGACACCTTCAAATACTTAGTTGGAATTTACAAACCTTTTTGTACTCCAATATCCAAGATCAAACCTCAGATCTTTAAGGCCACTTCCATACTTTAATCACAAAGACCCCTCCACCATCACCAAGCTAAATGCCAGCATTTGCCTTGCCCTCGCCCCCTCCTCTCTTGCTCCGTTCAATGTATGACACAACTGTTTGACTTTTTTTTTACTGGTCTGATCTGTCATTGCCCTTCACAGCTAAACAGGTCCCAGCCCTTATTGATCTCTCAATTTATCTTTTCTTAACTCGTTTTTTCACCGTCTGGTGCTGTGTGTTCAAGGTATTGAGGCCAAACACCCGTCTGTTCATATTGTCCTGACTGGTTAGGCTTGGAAATAAAAAAAAAGTAAAAAAACGGGGAGCAGGTGGTGTGACTAAAGTAGACCCTTCACAGAATAGGAGAACCTCGGGTCTAACCAGCCAGCTATCTCCTCCCTCCAACTGTTCCACATTGAAGCACTGAACTGTGGCACTACAGTCCGACTTTAACACAACTGCCTTACAAACCAGCAAGAATTTCCTTTTGTTAAACTCTCTTTGTTAATCAACAGACTGAAGAGGAGGGGGGATCCTCAAAGTAAGTGTATTTTAATATGTATGGAGAATGAGTGCCGTGCAAACGCCAGTCATGGGAGATTATTCAATATGACTACAGATGCTTCATTTCATAAATATTTAGGAGAGTGCAAGTTTCCTTATAGACACAATGTTTATTTCCAAGGAACTTACAACTGCTCCCACAGATAGGACAATGGGGGGCACTACTGATTATCTGTGGGTTTGGATAAACATTTGAGCAGTCAATAAAATTGAAACCTTATACCAGACAAATGAACTTCATAATGATAATAGGTTAAAAGTTAAGGAAATGAAAAATAGAAATAAATTCATTTGTAGGAATTTTGTGTCATTCATATTATTTTTTGAATTTTTTTAAAAAACGTATTCTGCGGTATGGAATTATTTGGTTGATGCATTGAAGTATATAATTTTTTTGCTATACTTTAGAGAGTGTTTACATCCAAAGGATACATTGATAAATGCCTGAAATTTATTACGGAAATATTGTCCAAAAAATTCTAAAATGTAAAAAGGATTAAGAAATAAATATTAAAGTGCAGTCGCACTGATGACCACTAGGTTTCCCAAAATCATCTTAATACGTTGTACAATGTCCAAGGTGCTGGGGTCTAAGAGACATATGTTAAATAAAAGGAGTATTGGCTGTTATTGCCTTTTAAAATAATTTGATGTACCCTTTTTGTAGGGTCAAGCCAAGGGCTAATCCCACAAGTGTCAATTTCCTTAGGTTTGACTCCATATGGTTCCAAATTACAGAATCCTAAACACTCCATGAGCCACCATATGCTTTCTCTGTACAGCACTATAATACAGACATAATCTCCCCTGGAAATATTGCTTGTAGGGGAGAATAGCTTCAGAGGAGCACAAATTTTTTTTTTCTTCACAAATTTCACATGAATCAATAAAAAATGCTCCATATGTCTCTGTATAAAATCAAAGGCATTCGGAGGTACAGTAGGGACGCACAGTTTTCTGTGGGTGCCGTATTATGGCTCCATTTATCTTGGCATCATGTACATTAAGCCTAAAACTCAATTTTGTAGATGTTTGTGTCTGGTAGAAGTTACCAATCAACTTCTTGAAAGAAACCTCATGGACACGTTCAAAAGAAAAGAACACACTTCTAGTTGAGAAGAACTCTTTCACTTCATTAGAATAGCGAACTGAGCGAATAATCTGAGGAATTTCTTGAATTTATCGACTATTTGAGAAGAAACATTGAACTTTTCAGAAGAAGATTCCTAGAACAAGTTGAGAAGACAGTTTGGTCTTCATCGGAAGAAGTTGTTGGCTTCAGGGAAAGAAACTATCTCTGGTGAAGAAGAAGATGTGGACTTCATGAGAAGAAACATTGAACTGGTAAAGAAGAAGATGGGGACTTCAATGGAAGTAACAAATTGGTAAAGAAGAAGATGGGGACTTCAATGGAAGCAACAAACTGGTAAAGAAGAAGATGGGGACTTCAATGGAAGCAACAAACCGCTAAAGAAGAAGATGGGGACTCGAGCAGAAAGAAGGAACCGGGGAAGAAAATGGAGACTTCATAAGATGAAACATGGGGCTAGTTTAAAATGCTGGATCGAGTTCTTGACAAGAAGTTACAAACATGTGGAGTAGTAAAAAAAAAAGCAACGATTAATTTAATAGGAGGTAAAATGCATGCGTTTTGAAGAAAGGCCTTGGGAATAAAGTTAATTGAAGAAAAAAGTAAAACAGGGCAAGTCCACAGGACACGACTTTGTTGATGTTTTGCAGTGATTTTCGGCAAATCCGTGACATGTACTGAGCATGAGGGGTAGAAAAGTTATATGGAGAAGTGAAGTTACTGAAGCAGGAAATAAGATAGACAGGTCGTTCTGTGATTGGGGCTTTACATCACTTCTCATTAGATCAACTTCATCATAATATATTAAATGTATTTATTAAATTTTCTCATAGTGCGCACTATTAGCCCATCAAGGACACACTAAGTTTTGGTCTTAAAGGGGTGCTCCACTTTGGTCAATCCTTTTTGTTAACACAGTCCCCTGATATGTTGATCACACACTGCCCTGCTGCTGGGACCCCCATGACTAAGCTGTAGTCTATGAGGGAACCCAGCAGCAAGTGTTCAATTCCCCTGCAGTGCCTCCACAGGGGAAATTAAGTATTACACAGTTCCATTGAAATCAATAAGTTGTTCATGTGACGTATGGACTGGCTGGGTCATCCACAGTTAGAGACACTGTTTGTAGCAGCTCTTCACTCTGGCGAAGAGATGAGTCGTGAACAGAAGAATATTTATCTCTTTGCTCCTATGTATTCCAACAGTCACCACTATTATTTTACATCAAAGTACTATAGAGGCTAAGCGGTACGCTGTTGTCTGTCTACAATCTTGCTATTTCCAGTGCCTGGACTTTAATACAGACCTCCTAATCAGTACAAGATAAGTAATGTTAGGTATGTCCACAGTGACTCCATAGCAGAATAGTGAGTGCAGCTCTGGAGTATAATACAGGATGTAACTCAGGATCAGTACAGGATAAGTAATGTAATGTATGTACACAGTGACTCCACCAGCAGAATAGTGAGTGCAGCTCTGGAGTATAATAAAGGATATAACACAGGATCAGTACAGGATAAGTAATGTATGTACACAGTGACTCCACCAGCAGAATAGTGAGTGCAGCTCTGGGGTATAATACAGGATGTAACTCAGGATCAGTACAGGATAAGTAATGTAATGTATGTACACAGTGACTCCACCAGCAGAATAGTGAGTGCAGCTCTGGAGTATAATACAGGATGTAACTCAGGATCAGTACAGGATAAGTAATGTAATGTATGTACACAGTGACTCAACCAGCAGAATAGTGAGTGCAGCTCTGGAGTATAATACAGGATGTAACTCAGGATCAGTAGAGGATAAGTAATGTAATGTATGTACACAGTGACTCCACCAGCAGAATAGTGAGTGCAGCTCTGGAGTATAATACAGGATGTAACTCAGGATCAGTACAGGATAAGTAATGTAATGTATGTACACAGTGACTCCACCAGCGGAATAGTGAGTGCAGCTCTGGCGTATAATACAGGATGTAACTCAGGATCAGTATAGGATAAGTAATATAATGTATGTGCACAGTGACTCCACTAGCAGAATAGGGAGTGCAGCTCTGGAATATAATACAGGATGTAACTTGATCAGTACAGGATAAGTAATATATGTACACAGTGACTCCACCAGCAGAATAGTGAGTGCAACTCTGCAGTATAATACAGGATATAACTCAGGATCAGTACAGGATAAGTAATGTCATGTATGTGCACAGTGACTCTACCAGCAGAATAGTGAGTGCAGCTCTGGATTATAATACAGGATATAACTCCGGATCAGTACAGGATAAGTAATGTATGTACACAGTGACTCCACCAGCAGAATAGTGAGTGCAGCTCTGCAGTATAATACAGGCTATAACTCAGGATCAGTACAGGATAAGTAATGTAATGTATATACACAGTGACACCACCAGCAGAACAGTGAGTGCAGCTCTGGAGTATAATACAGGATGTAACTCAGGATCAGTACAGTATAAGTAATGTAATGTATGTACACAGTGACTCCACCGGCAGAATAGTGAGTGCAGCTCTGGAGTGTAATACAGGATATAATTCAGGATCAGTACAGGATAAGTAATGTAATGTATGTACACAGTGACTCCACCAGCAGAATAGTGAGTGCAGCTCTGGAGTATAATACAGGATGTAACTCAGGATCAGTACAGTATAAGTAAAGTAATGTATGTACACAGTGACTCCACCGGCAGAATAGTGAGTGCAGCTCTGGAGTGTAATACAGGATATAATTCAGGATCAGTACAGGATAAGTAATGTAATGTATGTACACAGTGACTCCACCGGCAGAATAGTGAGTGCAGCTCTGGAGTGTAATACAGGATATAATTCAGGATCAGTACAGGATAAGTAATGTAATGTATGTGCACAGTGACTCCACCAGCAGAATAGTGAGTGCAGCTCTGGAGTATAATACAGGATGTAACTCAGGATCAGTACAGTATAAGTAATGTAATGTATGTACACAGTGACTCCACCGGCAGAATAGTGAGTGCAGCTCTGGAGTGTAATACAGGATATAATTCAGGATCAGTACAGGATAAGTAATGTAATGTATGTACTCAGTGACTCCACCGGCAGAATAGTGAGTGCAGCTCTGGAGTGTAATACAGGATATAATTCAGGATCAGTACAGGATAAGTAATGTAATGTATGTGCACAGTGACTCCACCAGCAGAATAGTGAGTGCAGACTGTAACACTGGATCAACCGCAATATTTGCGTCACCATGGTCTAACCGATATACGCGAATAAAGCCTACGAGGAATCGGTAGATGGAAAAAAAACAATGCAATCACCATATGTTACTTATTAACAATTATTCAGAAGAGATGTCGGAGGTTTTACAAAGTCAACAGCAAACACTGCACTTGATACATAAATGTTGCAATTTACTGACTATCTATATGGAAAATGTAAGAATCATTGAAATTGTATTCACCGGACATGTCTTTTCCAGGGTTCATTTCTTAGTGAAGGCAGCAAAGGCCGGTCTGAACAATTGACCTAAGTGTCGGCCGTATATTTTATTATCTGCCCTTTAAACAACTCACAAATTATTCTCTGACAAGTGGAGGTAACTGATCTTTGTGTACAGAGAGAAAGCAGCTGAAGACCAAAGGGTAAACAGGTCTTTTCATCATGATAAATCACTGCTTAATGAGCCCCCCATTGTCTGCTCTTATAGCCCCTCGCTTTAATTCCATTACCGTGTGCTTAATAAAGCTGACACTACAAATTATCTGCATCCTTTGAACCTTTCCACAATATTGACTGGTTTCATGCAGCAGATGTTCCTTAAAAGTGGACAGACACATGACATTCAGAGCCATAACTGGCGAAAAGTTTTAACAATGGAACGCTAATTTCTGTGCAAAGCAAGAAACTGATGTCAGTGCAGGTGACAACACTGTGACTTCTGCTTCTACTCATCAACCAATTTGTTAGGAAATTAATTAGCTAATTGGCTGCTGTAACTTCATCCTAAAATTAGGGTCAGATGCTGCTTATGATACAGAAGTCACAATGTCTTATCGATTTAAGGGTCATGATCTGTCATTGATATCTGCTTAATGGAGTAATGGGAAGTTAAAGTCAAATTACATAAAATGTAACAACATTGAAACAGATACTTTAAATGGTGTTTATAGTAAATACCTGATGTAAAGAAATTATGAGAAATACCTTATATGGAATATAGAAATTATAATAAATACCTTATATGGAATATAGAAATTATAATAAATACCTTATATGGAATATAGAAATTATAATAAATACCTTATATGGAATATAGAAATTATACTAAATACCTTATATGGAATATAGAAATTATAATCTACTTTATATGGGATATAGAAATTATAATAAATACCTTATATAGAATATAGCAATTATAATCTACTTTATATGGAATATAGCAATTATATTAAATACCTTTATATGGAATATAGAAAATAATAAATACTTTTATATGGTCTTGCGCTTAGATAAAATCAACAAAATGGTCTTATTTGGGCGACTATAATCACATCCTCACTCTTCTACCATGATCCTTTGTTTTGGTGGATAAAGAAACCTTTAAAACTTAGAGCCTTCCGAGAAATGTTTCTGCTTCTCTATATTATGATATAGTGATGTGGATAAATGGGCGGAGCTGTGACAACCTCTCATGCAGCATCCTGAAAAAATAG
The DNA here is from genome assembly GCF_050947455.1 of Rhinoderma darwinii. NCBI lineage: Eukaryota > Metazoa > Chordata > Amphibia > Anura > Rhinodermatidae > Rhinoderma > Rhinoderma darwinii. The sequence continues at coordinate 71,437,361 of NC_134695.1, forward strand.
CTAGCTTGTCACAATCGAAAATGAAATATGTTTCTGTGATATATTTGTTTGAATCTCCGCCTACGGGCTTATTCAGACGAGTGTGGGCGAACTCGGACGTGAAAGTTTTTCACGTCCGCGTTGCCCCCGTATGGGTTCCGTTTGCACGGATGCCCATAGACTTAAATCTATGGGGGGATCTGTGAAAGCGGAAGAAAATGGGACATGTTCTATTTTTCAATAAACGTTTCACACGGTCCGTTAAAATAATGGCCGTGTTATGATTTGATCCTTGCTTTGGATAATAAGGGTAAAACAAGTTACATGTTAAAATGGGAGAGGGAACTGGGTTCAGTTTTTCCTGAAGATACCTGGATTAAAGCTTCAAATTGGGCCGCAAAACACTCTAAATGTGTAAACCATATTGAATTAATGCGGAAAATTCACCTGCGGTGGTATTTAACACCTTCTAGACTAGCGCATCTCATCACGGGTTCATCTAAACTTTGCTGGAGAGGTTGTGGACAGATAGGATCCCCCTTACATATGTGGTGGTCATGTCCATCAGTGTCTGGCCTTTGGGTTCGGGTATTTGCACTTATTTCAGAATTCGTACAGGTTCCTGTGCCGTTATCCCCTGCCATAGCAATTTTGGATATTAATCTGGAGGAAATAGATCCGCTAGATAGATTACTTATTCACCATATTCTTATAGCCACTAGAATGGCCATCGCACAATCTTGGAAATCTCCGATTTCTCCCTCTATCCAGGAGGTCATTAGAAGAGTTTATAGCCAATGTTATCCTGAAACTTATTTAGTTTCTGATTTAGATCTTCATGGTCGGAATGTGAGGAGATGGAATTCTTGGACTCATTCAAAATACTATATTTAATTATGATCTTAAATGGCTAATTTGAGATGTGTTCTACTTGTATGGAGTGTCATTCTAATACGAACAGTATTGTGTGTCTGTTACTTATGTGTATTTTTGTTTGGTTGTAATGTATAAAAATCTTTCAATAAAAATGTAAGATTTAAAAAAAATATATATATATTAAGAGTTACGGTAGACAATGACGATCACAAATAAAAGGTCTGTTTTAGGGTAAAACTATGTTATTACCAAAAAAAAAATAGCTGAAACGTAAAAAAGCTTATTTTTTTACTATTGTTTTCAAACTTTATGAATAAAAATTCTAAAATAGCAAATAAAATAATGGCCGTGTGAACGGCCCCAGTGAAATACATGCGCCCGTGTGACGGCTGTTGTTTTAACAGCCGTCACACGGACGTATTCAACGTTGGTCTGAAGAAGTCCTAAAATGTATAAAAACTAAGGCTGCTATAGGGGGTCTAAAGGTAACACTTTCATGTGGGCCCAAGAGCCCCTCTGCCACATAAGAAGTATTATAAATGACACCTGGTAAGTTGGGGCTGTTACAGATTTTGCATTGGGCCCAACAACTTCAAGACTACGCCTCTGTGGCTCTTACTCTGACCGACCTGGCCCTTTAATTCCTCTGTGCGGCATGGACCCTGTATGGTGGTAGACAGAGTCCCTATGCAACCCTATGCCGCCATATAGTGCAATGTTCTAGGGAGAATAATTCCATTGTAAGGGATCTGATGGAATATGCCATGGCAGGCAATTTTTTCTCATGGACTCCATATGAATCCATGAGAGGTCCAGTATGAACCCATGGCAGTCTAGGGGCACCGTATTACGAATCTGTATTATGGCCGTGTACACGGACCCTTCGGTATCCCTGTCGTATAAATTGTTTCTTGTCTATTCATTTCCCTTGCAGCCAACTCAAGTCCCATGTTTGGAATAATTCATATGTGCAGAAATAACATTCTAGCCCGAGCAATGGAGGCATATAGTGCAGTAAACAACCAATCCAGTACTGTAGAAAAACAGCCCACAAAATTTGAGATAAATACTATCAAGTGGACATTAAGCTTGTTACAGGTTTGTATAATGTATATCATTTCATTGCAGACATTGCTACAACTAAGGACTTTTTGAACTCCAAAACATGTTTGTGTTTTAAATGACCATAATATATATGATGTAATTTTTATGAAATTCGCGCGCTGGCCCTTAAAGGGTAACTAAACATTCAAAAAAACTTCTGACGTGTCAGAAGTTTTGATGTTGGGGGTCCGAGCACTGAGACCCCCCACCGATCACTAAAACAAATCGGCAGAAGCACTCGTGTGAGCAGTGAGCCACTTCATCTCTGATCGGCTTTTTTCGGAAAGCCGAGCAGTTGGTGTACGGACTCATAAACTTTCTATTGAGCCTGTACACCAATTGCTCGGCTTTCCAAGAAAAGCGGATCAGAAACTAAACGGCTCAGCGCTCACCCGAGCACTTCTGCCGATTTGTTTTAGCGATCGGTGGGGTTCTCAGTGCTCGGACCCCCACAGACCAAAACTCCTGACATGTCACTATGACATATCATAAGTTTTGTTTGAACATTTAGTTATCCTTTAATATTGCAGTTATATTTTTGAGCAATAAGGCTTCTGTATAAGGCTCTGTATGCATTTGCAAAACTGTTTCCTGAGGGGGAACTCGTTTAAAAAATAATACATTTATATATATATATAGTTTTTTTTAGTTCCCCAATGCATTGTAAAGGGAACTGGAATGCAGACTATGGGTAAAATCGTATTTTTGTTCTAGTTTCTATATCCGTGATGTTAAAAAAAAAATAATAAAAAAAAATGCATTCACTAAAGAAAATCTTCCTAACTACTGATAAAAACAGACTTTAAAAAATTATTAAAAATGACAACTTTTTATGACAGTATTTTTGGACAATAACAAATATTCCCAGTAGTAATAGTGTGACTAGATATTGGCCGGTCTTTTATGATGGACTTCTATATTAGCCAGTCCTGTTTATTCTAAACACAAAAGAATAAAAACAGATCAAATCCCCAAAAAGTGTCACAGTCTCTCGGACTTGCTGTCCTTCTTTTCTCAATAATTATAGCTAATTTGCTGTTTGCCCCCTTTCGCGTACCTCTTCTCTAAAGGGAAGGATCCCACCAGCTGGGGCCAACTTGAGTGAAATGTGTGGTGTGCCGTTGTCAGCTAATTTATCTTGTACCAACAGAAAGAAAAAAAATTTGCAAAAAATGTTCATTTCATGTACACTGATTAGCATAAAATTGCTGCTATTGTATCAGATTGAAGAGCGGGACAATGAGACAGAGACTCCTGCAGTGGGCTGCTCCCTCACCCCACCTCCCCTGTCCTCTGCCTCTTTCCGCCTGTGGAGAATATTCGCACAAAAGCCCTCATTTAACCTACACAGACTGGATCCTACTGATGGACAAAGCTGGAGAACTCATCCCACCGGGCTAAATTTTATGTTAAAAAGTTTCAAAAAGTTCTATTTACAATATAATTCATTATTCAGACAGAAAATTTTAAACAACCATAAAGTAACTGGAATATTCTATGAACAGTCCTGTAAATCTAAATACCTTAGAAGTCGTTCGTACAAATCCTAAAATTCTTAATTCTTTTTGTTTTAGGTTTTATTTAAAATATATTTTCAAAAAGTTGGGAAACCTTCTTCGCAAAAACTTAGATCTGAGCTGCTGTGTTATCCATGATTGATCAAATTTAAAGGTTGGTTTTGATTGTTGGAAATAATTTACGTAAAAAGTAACAAACAATTGCAAATCAAAAGTTGTCTCGAAAATACATCATAAGGTGTCAATGTTGTTAAAAACCTCAAAGCCATTGGTAGGAAGCTACAATGTGGTCTTGACCCCTATAGACCCATAACCCTATATCTTAGGTTGTATCATTTCCAGAAAAGACCTCTAAATTTTTGACATGATTTTTGCCCCGACATTTTCAATTTGCTCCTTTTGGTGAATATATCTAGGTAGATCTCAAATATATCTTTGAAAATTTTATATTTTTTATTTGTTTGTGCTGTTAGTGGTTTTTCGTAATAACTTTAGGATTTTATGCAACCTCTAATGGGATGGGAAGAAACTCCATACATTTCCTCCCTCTTTAGCCATCACATCCCTCATTGACCATTTAAACTACATTTACGAAACTTTTTGAAAGTTTTTAGAATTTATTTTGCGTCCTTCCATCTTACATTGATGGAGCCAATTCCATGGCTTGACTGTTAGGAGTGTGACACCAGGTCTGACCGAATGATGAATACGGAATCCTGTATGTGGGGGTGCAAGCAGAAAGAATTGTAGGGGGTCATGAATGAAGCGTGTGATGGAGCGGACTGTAGGGGATCTAACTTGTTAAAAATTGAGCTCGGGAGCCCGTCTCAGGCTCGTTGGCTCAGTGGGACGAACGCCAATTACAGCCTTTTGTAGGGGCCAGAATTCTGATTGACAGCAATGCATCCCCTCACACTATGAGCCTTTTCAGTAGCATAGGACCGACCCTGAACCTACTGTGCTTCTGCTGTGGTTCTGCACCATGTCCCCAATTTTCTCTGCTATTAGTAGAAATTAACCGAGGACTTGCGCCCGCAGAGCATCGGAGGCTTCTATTTTACTATGCATTTCCCTCTTCTGATTTCTTTTTCCAAGGCTGAGTTATAATAGAGGTTGCTAAGGCCAGATCTGCAACAAAGAGAGCAAAGGAACAGACATTATCATTGGATGAGTGACTTCAAAGTTAATGATCTTCTCCAGTGAATTGTGTCTTCAACTAGTCAATAAGGTCTTTGCAAAGTTCGAGAGAAGAACCTCTTTAATCCACTAACGCTTCTTTGTTCCTTTTGTTACAAAATGATCATTTAATCAGTTTTCAGCTTTTTAGTTTTCGGTTGTTTGTTGTTTGGCTGTTTTTGAGTTGTTGTTTTTTTTTTCTAAGCCCTGAGTTATTCAGGGCCGTCAGCCCCCAAGAAAACGATGCCTTCTCAATTTTTTTCTTAAGTGACGGGTGAATAAATGTGCAAAAAATTAAGGCATAATGACCGAGCAAGAGCGACAAAACCTAATTAGTCACGGAGTCCACTGGCTAATGAGCCGCAAAACTGCCTCTTGAGTGTGTAATAACTGTATTTTTTACCATTTCTTCTGCTTTAGTCACAGCCTTGTGTGGTATCTCCAACAAACTAAAATGGCACCAGATGCAACAGGCTGCAGATATTTCAACTTCAATTCACAAACCATATGTTCACATAAGTCATGGCTTCCGCTTTCCCACAGGCTGAATTCTGGAGGGCTGCCATTTAACTCGTTACTAAACGGCTCTGCTGTGACAGCGCGGGGCGTTTCTATTTAAGTGGTTCGTAATTTAATCACGGTGGTGGGTGATCCTGACATTATTTTATTTCCATAAAACTATTGTTACTGTGTTTTGTATGTCAGGAATTAGATACTGTAGATAGAAACAAAATAGATCGATAGGAGAGAGGGATAGATATGTAATTGATAGATGGATAGTAGATACGTATGAAATCGATATTAGGATTTAGACAGATGGACAGAAAGTAGAAGGATAGATATTTAATCAATAGATAGTTCTATATGAAAGGGATAAATCGATATGAAATAGATATATATTAGATGGATAGTAGAAACATATGAAATAGATATATATTAGATGGATAGTAGAAACATATGAAATAGATATATGGATAGATTAGATTTATACAGATGGATAGAAAGTAGATTGATAGATATTAATATATATTAAATCAGTAGATCGTTATCTATGAGAGGGATAAATAGATATGAAATAGATGGATAGTAGAAACATGAGATCGATATATATTAGATATATGGATAGATAAGATTTAGATGGATGGATAGAAAGATTGAGAGATATTAAATCAATAGATAATAGTTAGATATGATGACAGCGGGATAGATATGAAATAGATATTACATATATAGATAAGATTAAGACAGGTGGATAGAAACTAGATTGGTAGATGATATGAAAGAGGGATACCTAGAGAGAGCGATAAATCCATATTAATTCAATAGATAGATATGAAATTAAAATATATTAAATCAATAGTAGATAGATAAGTTAGATTCTAGATAAGATTAGAAAGATATTAAAGAAAGATATGAAATGAAAATATATTAAATCAATAGTAGATAGACAAGTTAGATTCTAGATAAGATTAGAAAGAAATTAAATCAATAGATACAAGAGGTATAGATAATAGATGGATAGAAAGTAGATATGAAATGATTAGATAGATAGAACTTAGATATTAAATCAATCGATATAGACAATAATTAGATAATATCCCATAGGTAAGCAGGGTCAGTAGGTTATGGGGCCACTAGGGTCAGGACTCCACAGAACTAGGTCATAAGGATTACGTACTTTCCACAAGGAAGCTCAGTTCTATTAAAGGGGTTGTCCACTACCGGGCAACTGATCAGCTATCCGCTGGATAAGTCATTAGTGTATGATCGGTGCGGGTCCAAAACCTGTACCCCACACCGATCAGCTGCTCCGGCTGCCTCCAGGCACTGGACGTTCATGCCGGAAGCAGATGGCGCCGGTCACGGAATAGCAGCCGAGCCGCAGTACTGCAGTATTCAAGTGGATATTAGGAGCAGAGCTGCAGTTCTGCAGCACGGCCGCTATGCAGTGGTTGGAGCCAACTGCTTCTGGCTCCGTACATTGTATACTGTGCAAAGACATCCGGTGCCCGCAGGGTGTCCGACCCGCACCAATCATGTACTGATGACCTCTCTCCGGTGGATAAATCATTAGTTGTCCGGTAGTGGAAAAAAATGTGTGGCCACTGGGAAGTGGATATTATCCCACTGGATGGATCATGATTATGAAGCTGCTTCACACGTCCACCATGATGTAGACACTTCCCCACTGGGGTACTGAATATATAAATCTTTGCCATTGGGTCACCAGGACTGGAACCTGTGTCATTGCGTTACCATGGACCGGATATATAGGATTGCTGGATGACCATCCCTGTAAGAGCAGTAATGGCGGCCATATGGATTATCTTCTTCTTTTCCCTGATACAACTTAAAAAAAAATTGGCTGAAAATAATTTTTGCCAACTAGAAAACGACTAAAGAATTTGTTTTTTTTTATGTTTTTTTTTAACTCTCGACATAATTTCTATAACAAACAACTCATGGAATTTTTCTTTAAGAACTGACAATAAAAGATCAATATCACAGAGAATTATTTTTTTCAAATTTTTTTAGAACTTCAATAAACTTTAGTATTTTCTATTCTCTCGACTGTATCCATTTTTATTTTATTTTTCTGTAGCTTGCATCTCATCCCTGTTCTCGACTACCACAGCGGCGTTTGTGATGTTTTTGTTGTTTTTTTTTTTGTCTGAACTTTCATCTATTCTAGTTGCTCAAGCTTGGCTGCTCACTTCATCAGCTCTTTCCTGCTCTCGAGTTGGGGTTATTATGCCTTTTTTATATACTGCTCTTCGTGCCCTTGTGAACCTGTTGAAAAGCTCTGAAAGAGGGTTGAAAAGTGCCACTAGGTCCTAAAATAGTGCTGACTACGGGGCAGAAAGAGAGGAGTTCTGTTTTATTCAGTGCTAAAGATAACACTATACAGAATGATAGACTCCCTTAAGGCATTGTTCCCAGTTTATTGAATGAGGCTCTTAGCCGTTCTTGAGGGGCTGTCACAGGTAGGCATCCAACAGAGATAATTCCCAGCCTATGCTTCATTGCCCCCTTATAGGGCCTGACTCATGATTGTGAAAGGCCTCAGACATTGTTGAATAAACTCCTACTCGCCTCCATAAACTTTTTTTTCTTTCTCCCTTTGGATTTTCCGGAGATGTGAACAGCTTGCAGTCAAGGCAGAGGAAGCTGCTGAATACTCCCCTGTTTGTGATGAGAAGATTGACAGCCGCAGTCGTCTTCATACAACAAGAGATGGGCCGGGACTATCCCTCCCTGGAATTTTTGCCCCCTTTTTTTTTTTCTCCCTGCAGGTGAAGTCAGATCTTTTGTTACTTTTCTTGGTCCTGCGTCCTGGACAGATGACTAATCCGCCAGTACTGATACAGGAGACCTTGCCTTTTATCCCGGGCTTATTGTTGCCCATTTGGGGGGAATATCCTATTCGCGACGTGCCGGCCTCTGTAAAGAAAGTAGCGGTATGAATATAAAATCTGACTGTCGAGTTACAGAACGCCTTTATGGAGGGGTATAAAGTTTATTCCCAAAAATGTGGCATGGATATGAGTCTTTGAGTTGTCTACTGGTGGGAAGTCTTCTTTTTTTTAATGTTCTGTTCGGTAATTTCCGATGGTTAAGGTGACATCTACTAATGGCCGCCACTACAGTGCACATAGGAGTTGTCATCCGACTTTATGCAGACACTAAAAGGTACATACTGTAAATCTATATAGATATGCTGCAGTATGAGACTTGGGTGTCAGTCTATACTGTGGTTCTGGCATTCCATTCGTGAACCAGGTGGATCAAGATGAACTGACTTTTCCCAGATAGCAGAGTTTGCAAGTGTGTAGCATAGCGTGAAATTGTGGGGAAAGAAATCGGATTGCATATGATAAAAAAAAAAAAATGGTGTTATGACCTGTGCACAATGCTGCAATCTATAGGGGCCTCCTGTTATAGCACTTACGTTAAAGGGGCTTTTACACAGGACGATTATTGGGCAGACCAGCGTTCATATAACACTCATTGCCGATAATTGCCCTGTGTAAACGGGAGCGATCAGCAGATGAACGAGAAAACGGTCGATCATCTACTGGACGTATAGTTTAAAAAAAGTTAAATATTATCGTTGTCGGCACCACATCTCCCTGCCGACGCACAGCTCACATGATGATAATGTATGGGGACAAGTGATCGGAGTAACGGCCACTCGTCTCCATCCATAGCTCCGCGTGACAGGAGCAAATGAGCGCCAATCAACGATGTCTCGTTGATCGGCGCTCGCTTAACCGGCCACTTGACGGCTGGTGTAAAAGGGCCTTAATGCAATAAGCAAATATGTGAATATATGGCATTGGAGGGCAGTTTTTTACTAATTGTATACAACGTGCTAATATCTATATACTCTTAATAGGGCACCAAGGCATGCACTATAGGGAAACCTGAGGTAAGCACTATGGGCACTGGCAGGCATGTTTCAGGCACTATTACGGGCAGCATTATAGGCACGCGATGGTTCGGCACTGTGGCAGGCACAGGTAGCCCCGGAAGAGTCGGTCCTTAATGTAGCAGGGCGCTACTCACACTAGAGTAGATGAGGGATGACACCTGCATTATTACATGGGAAGTAATGTCAGGATTGTGGCTGGCACTGCTATAAGGACCCTGCAGCAGGCACAATTATTTGGACACTCCTATGACAGGATTGATTCTGTGTGGGACTATTTGGGATTTTTTCCGCACTTTTGTACCAAATTCTTCATCCGTTTAGAACTGACGGACTCTTGATTTATAAGATGGAACAATACAGGAAAATGGTGCATGAGACCTACTGCAACGTCCACCGAGGGGCAAACAATCCGACTCTATCGTAGCACAGACCTGATCGAACGGCAGTACAGAAAAGCACCCCCAACACGTTCCCTTCATGGTTTTCGCCCCCATCACATCTGCACAAATAAAAATACAAAACTACATCCAACTCCAAACAAAAATAATAGGAAAATTTCTCATTCGTTGTTCCTTGGCTCCAGGCCAGATCGGTAATCACTACGTAGGTAACGAGGCGACGGGTTAAGGCTTCCCATGAATTGGAGATACTTTTATGTTCTTTATCTGATCACTAATGTATTTTGCTACTTACTAGCCCAAAAATGTTCTCCATGAACGTGAGGCTGGAGCCACCTGGCAGCTTGTACCGTGATTGAGAATTTGTTGGGTCAAGTGATGTCCATTGGAAACTGTGCAAAATCATTGCGATGGGCAGGGGCGTAGCTGGGATGAGGCTACCAGGACGTGGGTGCTGGGTGCCAGTAGGTGAGGAGCCAGCCACTTTGCCTTGACCAGGATATTTAGATACAAGGATGGGGGCAGGATACTGAACATTTTGCCCCGGGTAAAGGTCTGTCCAGCTATGACTGATGATGGGACGTAAGCTTGTTGGGGAAGAATTATTTCAGAGTGTAGTTTTAAGTAATAAAGATTAAGAAAAGAGCGCAGCAATACATGTGAATACCGCCATGTATCTAAGAACTTATACCCTCACTATTACTACATATAGTCCTTGCCCCAATAGGTCAATGGAAATGGCTCTGCAGGGTCCAGTAATACCAGTAGGGATCTCCTTGACCCAGTGGTTAGAGACCAAGAGCAAGGCTGAGATCTGACCGTGCCATTCCCTGTTCCTTCCTGTATGTGAAGAGCACAACATTCGTGGTAGAAGAGACCACCCTAAATCTTAGCTCCGGCAGAGGTAGCAGTCTCACGTGGGCTCAAATGCCCCTTTGCCACATAAGAAGACATCCCTATTAAAAGGGACACATTGTAGGTGGGGGCCCCACTTGAAGGTTTTGTATTGCGCCCCTGGAGCTCCAAGTTACTCCTCTGGGAGGGGGTTTCCTCTCTCGATGGCCATCCCTCATGTAAAGCTTGGAGCTTTGTGTTGGACATGGTTTATGTATTACTAGAACTCCTATCCTGTTAGTTTGTAAGTGACGCTGGTTCTATTAGACAAATGTCTACAAGATCCTATATTCCATGACCCTAAGTATTAGCGGGCCATCCAAAGGGTGTCCATCTATAAATCCAATGTCGTCTGGGCTAACGAGGTCAAGACATGCTTCTCGTTGGGATAGAGCGCAGCATTGACTATGAGACCACCAGGAGACATAGGTCTAGTTTTGGTTTACATTGGTTGTGGAGAAACAATTCATCATCGTGGTCAAGTTTTTACTTTATTTTAAAGCTCCTAGGACCTCAGAACGGTCTATGTGATTACTGTCCTCATACGCTTCCTAACGCTCGTTCATCCGACCGCTATTCCTTCCCACTCCACCATCACCGGTCAGACGTGAATGTTTACTTTAATGGGTCCTAAATTGTGGCAGCTTTATAAATGGTGAGCGCCATTCATTTGGTGCAAAATATTGGTGTAAACACTCTAGCCAAGAGGCGGCGTAAGGAAGAGAAAAGTGTTTGGCATGTCTACAAGATGCGCCAAATATGTCATACAGCGGGCACCATTGTCATAAATTTGGTGCAGCTTCCTGTCTGGTCTAGATTTATCATGTCTAAATTTAAGACTGAAGGAATAAATCTCCCCCAGTTTTAGGATTGGAGGGAGATTGCACGCAGTACAGCCCCCGCTGACTCTAAGGGTATGTGCACACACACTAATTACGTCCGTAATTGACGGACGTATTTCGGCCGCAAGTACCGGACCGAACACAGTGCAGGGAGCCGGGCTCCTAGCATCATACTTATGTACGATGCTAGGAGTCCCTGCCTCGCTGCAGGACAACTGTCCCGTACTGTAATCATGTTTTCAGTACGGGACAGTAGTTCCACGGAGAGGCAGGGACTCCTAGCATCGTACATAACTATGATGCTAGGAGCCCGGCTCCCTGCACTGTGTTCGGTCCGGTACTTGCGGCCGAAATACGTCCGTCAATTACGGACGTAATTAGTGTGTGTGCACATACCCTTACACGATGTCCCATACCAAAAGAGTAATTGTGAAAACTTCTTAATTTAACCCCTTTAGGTCTCGTTTCAATGATGAGAGACTGAGAATGTGCGATCGCCAAACCAACCCGGTCTCAGGATCGGTGGTCCCTTATTGACACATCATAAAAGTCTAATTTGGGAAAACTCCCATTAGCACCATATTCAAAAACATCTTCCCTTAAGGCCGTTAATAAATCCATGAAACCATGTTAATCGCTGTGGATGTGTTCTTCCATCTCCTGAGGCTTCCATGGGTGTAAATCATCTAATTTCCCCCAAAAAGTTGACTTCATTGAATGTGCATGGTGACCTGATGACTTCTATGGAGCTGTCGGCCCAGATTCTATTTTTCGTTTGAGAAAAGTGCAATTTCTATAGAAGACTCTGCCCCCACTTCCTAAGTGGTAATAAGATATTAACATATAATTCAGCGCCGCTTCAGCGCCAATTGTCTCAGTGGGCGCTCTGCTAACTAAGAGTATCGTTTCTGCTTGACATATAACAGATAAACTCCAGTCAATGCTTCACAATGCAGCGAGGAGGGGGGGGGGGTATTCTTTGCAAACAAGAGGCTGCTGGTTAACTGAAAATGTCCCAATTTGATTGACAGTATCTGTCGGAGGCAATGAACTCAACTCCAGCGCGGCCTTTATGTCCCTGTGTAAAGTTGTTCAACTGTGACCTCTCCATCTGTTCCAGCTAATCTCAAAGTCATTTAGACCCTGCTCCCAATTCATGCCCAATACAGCACGCTCTCCGGTGGATACACATATGCGGCAGAATTGTCGTCCTGTCCGCTACGCACAATTTTATTTATTTTTTCTGTGTCGTTGAAGATCTTGTTTGTGAGATCTGTGCAGAAGTTTGTGTTTGTCGTCCCAATCATTGTCCGAGTCTTTACTTCAGCCAAATGTCAATGCAAAGAGTTTGCTGAACTAATTCAATTTCTGCTACTCGGCTCTGCTATGTGTTGGACAGGTCAAATCCATGATTATAGACTGGTAGATGGCAATGCAATGTGGATTCAGTAATATGGCTGTCAGAAAAGGCTTCACTCACCAGTTGAGCTTGCAATCTAATTAACGTAATTCAATTATTATCTACTGTTTTCTGGTCCGATCATAGTAATTTGTAAAGAGAAGTAAACGGCAAAATAATTAAAGCGCAAATTACCTGTAAAACCTGTTTCTTAGTTCTATCTGTTTGTGGGAAAGTTGGGTGAAAACCAATATGTCCGCCAATACAGCTCATTACTATGTAATAAAAAGTTCTGCAACTTTCTAATCTATATTGTGTTTCAATTCCTCACCATTTTCAATATGTCTGCTTGCAGTCAATTAATGAATTTTGTATGGCCAGAGGCTCAAATCCCATACAGACCTTATACTTCTCACAGCTGGGGGTTTGTGACTATTGCATCCAGTGTAGACAATCCTCTGTGAGGTGAACACATCAGCAGCACAAATCTCTCTCCTGTTTGTTACATTTTTCCTGCATTGATACATTGTGTCATTCTGGAGATCAGAGTGTTTGGCTCACAGAGGATTGTCTACACGGGATACATTGTAACAAGCACTCAGCTGTGAAGTTTTAGGTCTGTAAAGGTTTTTCAGCTTCTGGATCTAAACGATAATTTGCCCTTACTCACTAACAGCAAGCAGAGATCTTGAAAGTGGTAAAAAATTAAAACAGACACTATATTAGAAAGTTGAAGAACTTTTCATTATATGATTTTACATCAGAGTGGGTAACCCCAGAAATATATCGCTGTTGGGGTAACTTTTCTGGGTTAGAGTGAATCCGTTCTCCCAGGGGCGCTCCTATTCATTCCACAGCTCGGACATGCTACCACAAGTTGCAGTTTATTTCGTATTTTGATTGTGCAAAACCTCAGCATTTTGCTGGAATTTCACAAAAACTATTATATCAGCGAAATGTGGGAATAGACCCCTAAGGCCCGTACGAACCAATGATCGGGCAAGCGCTCGATCATCGGCTGATCGTATTATTTATGTAGCCAAAAAATGATAGTTTCTGCAGCGCATCTCCCTGTGTAAACAACGACGTGCTGTTAACATGATAGAAATGTATGGGGACGAGCGATCGCAATAATGAGCGCTTGTCTCCCTACATAGCTACTTGTGAAAGAAGCGAACGAGCGCCAATCTACGAGCGGTCTCGTTGATCAGTGCTCGTTTTTGCGGTCAAAATTGGCCAGTATGACAGGACCCTAAAGGCTATTTTACACCGTCCGATAAGTGGCCGGTGCAGCGAGCACCGATCAACAAGACATCAATGATCGGCGCTCGTTTGCTCCTGTCACACGGGGTTATGGATGGGGACGAGCGCTCGTTACTCTGATCGCTCGTCCCCATACCTTATCATCATGTCGGCAGCGCGTCTCCCTGTTTACACACCAAGATGCGCTGCCGACAACCAGAATATTTTACTTTTTTAAAACTATACGACCGGCAGATGATCCAGCGTTTGCGAGTTCATCCGCTGATCGTTCCCCTGTTTACACAGGACAATTATCGGCAACGAGCGTTCTATGAACTAATGATCTGCCCGATAATCGCCCAGTGTAGAACCCCCTTTAGAGGACATAGAGACAAGAACAAGTCTAATAGATGTAGAGTTAATGCAATTAACTGATGAATGTACTAATTATCTAATGCCGTGTGTATGTGAAGATATAACAATTCTAATCGGTCATGAAGGTTTAGGCGGAGGCCACATATTGTGCGACCGTTTTGCAGTAGAAACAAAAATGCACTAAAGCCACGTTTTCTGCAAAAAAATATATATATATATTTTGGGGATCTGTTTTTAGATTTTGATTGCTCGTTACCATTGTGTATATTTACACATTACTTATGGGAAAGTGTGCAATTTCTTAAAGGAACATTGAGGGGGCGGAGCATGACACGGATTCTCTGTTTGGTGTGCTATGAACGCTTAAAGGGGGCCTCCAATATTGTTGGTGTTTTCATCTCCCACCAGAAATCTAAGTCTGACGGCTGGAAACGCAGCCCACAGATTGAGCGGTATTGTTGCTGAGGCAACCACATGTTAGCCGCAACTTTTTCCATATAGCAGCCATGCAGGAGAAGCTTCAGGCATCATATATGGTTGCCTTGCCAACTTTACCACTCACTTCCACCGTTAGATTAAAACTCCGGGTTTGAGAGAAGACCCCAGCAATGTTGGAGGCCCCCTTTAAACTATAACTCCACTCAGAAACCAGTTACAGAACTTGCCAGAAGTTCCCATCTCTTGCCGGATACCTACGGCGCGCTAATTATCAGATAAGGTATCGTCGCTGCCTTCCGATAAGCTGCTCGGTCCTAACATTTTTCAGCGGCACCGTCCAATGAAATTAATTAAACTCTAAGGCCTCATGCACACGACCATAGTGTTTTTCTGGTCCGCAAATTCCAGGACCGTGTTCCGTGAAATGTCCTCCGCAGTTCATCCGTATGTAATCCGCAAAATGCGGATAAAAAAAAAAAGCCTAGGTAAAACAGGATGACGACAGAACTCATTCCCGGTCGTCGCCTAGCAACACTTCAGCAAATCCGCAAACTGCGGTTGACACACGGAGGTGTACCCACATTTTCCACGGGCCCATTGACTTCTATGGGCATGTCTGCATCGAATTTGCGGGCCGTAATAAGACATGTCCTGAGTTTCTGCGGCACGGATTTGCCGACATGCGGGGACCCGTGAAAACACGGATAGTGTGTATGGGCCCATAGAAATTAATGGGTCCGTAATTCTCCCGTGGATTTTCGGGGGAATTGCGGAAGCAAAAACACGTTCGTGTGCATGGGGCCTAAGAGGAGGGCATTGCTACTAGATCCCGAGATGCATGTGGGCTGTTATGTGGATGTTCCTATCTTAGTGTGTGAATTTATTTCAAGTAGTCACAGAGCGCAGAAAGCGTCACTAAGGGAGGATTTTTTTTTTATAATTAATCTATATGTTAAAGGAACACTCCGAGCAAAACTGTGCTATACCTTGTGCTGGGCCGGAGCATGACATGGGGATTCAAGGAATACCAAAGAAAGAATCCCGGTATCATGCTCCGCACCAGTTATATCACATTGTCAGTATAGAGTGTTCCTTTAAATGTATATACCACACAAAACACACACATATATATATATATTATTTTGTTTAGCTTTTCTATAAATTTTTTCTTTGTTAGAGCCACACTGTGCTCCAGAGCTGCTCTTCCAATTGTGAGCTGCAACAGGAAGTTGCAAGTCTAGTCGGCCACATTGGATTCATGGGGTTGAGTCTTCTGGTCATCCAGTCACCCACCTGCATAAAAGGAAATACAAGCACTTCCCTGCTGTCTCCTCCTTCTCTCCATATCTGTCAGTCATGCTAATGGGACCCCCATAGCCACGCCCCTTCTATCTTCTATAACTAATTGGGTTAGCACAAAAGGAAAAATTTCTTTACTCCACACGACAGGTCAGGATTACAGCATCAACAGTATATAAAGGATGCAGAGATAGCTGTCGCACCTGGCCATGGACCCTGAGGGGGGCTCATAAGCCCCTCTCCTACATAGAAAACACTAGTATTATAAATTACACATGGTAGGTGGGGGCCCTATTAAAGATTTTGCACTGAGCTTCAAGTTTATATGACTTTTATATGACAAGTGATGAATACCCTTAGCAATACAAACTACTCCATTAATTTCAGAGGATGGTACAGTTGAGGAGAATGCACTTCGGCAGGACCAGTTTTTAGAAAATGGGGCCCTGGTCACCAAAAAGTTGACCCTCACCATTTTTATACAGTTATTTTTTTTTGTAATTTCAAAATTCTTGGGTAGTAACCGGGTTCATTGTCATTTTACATTCCCTGGACTATGGCACTGAAAGGGTGAATGGTTAATTCTGAGTGCTCCTGAAGGTCCGATCCTTGGGTGGCCCTTGTAAATGGGGGCCCTGGGCAATTGCCCAGTTTGCCACCATCTAAAATCAGCCCTGTACCCTGGTTCACATGTCTGCAAGAAACCAACATAACGACGTGTACTTGACTACATTTTGCACTCCTCAAGTCATTCATAGTCATGCGGATGTCGCTACTTTTACTGTTTGATTATATTTAATCTGCAAATCAATGTGGACTGATGGCTCCTTCTAACCCCAAATAGTCCTCATTCTCCTCATCTCCATCCATCATCAATATGGGCGACGGGACGGTAAAACTATGAATGACATCTCTGTCTCTTGGGTGGCAAGCGAACTTCATTTTGCAGAATATATCCAGCGCACTCGGGCCGCTACCTCCATTAAACCTATAGATTTTCTGCACTGAGGTAGCAGAACTTAAGAAACAGTAGATTTGGCCCTGAGCTTTTGTTCTTGGGGGTGACCCCAAGGGTCTTCAGGCCAGGACGGGAGCTTAAGCAAGCTTAGATCAAGGAAGGATTTTGAAATTGAATTTATTCAGATTAGCTAAACCTTCCAAAGGAGGATTTACGCTTAACAAGCTGCTGCCAAGTCGCATCTCACAAAGCTCCATCCACTTTCTTTCTTTACAATAAACATTTTCAGGCCTGGCAGAGTTGAAGAAACTTTTTTGTGTTGTTTACATCACCCGGGACTGAACTGAAGCTACTGAGCATTACTCCGGCTATTAAATCATTGTACAAACCTAATTACATTGCAGATTAATGCACAGAATACAAAGTGCAGATTATTGTGCCACAGAAAGACAGAAGATACATTTTACCACAGTTATTTCATTAGAAGAAAATCTGGAGGGCAAACAAATGAAAAAGAGACAATTTATTAACGAGCGACGTGTAGAATACATATAGAAAGAAACATAACATCGCATCGGAAGCCTAGGATACAATGTAGCAAAATGTAATGCAAATAATGTCATATTCTATAGTAATGATACACATATAAGGTATAAAATAAGAAAGTATATAGAAAACACATACAATAGCATTGGAAGCCTACAATACATGAAGAAAATTATACAAATAATGTAATATTGTACAAAATGAAATGTATAAGAAAATTAAGATATTAAAAATTGTATTAAAAATGTAAAAACTGAAGGGGAAAAAAATTGCAAAAACAACTTCAACTACAACATGTAAAATCACAAGCCTTGGAAACATGCATCTAAATATAATACAAGTAAGTTTATATTCTATAATAATGATACATATTATACGATGGATGAAATGTATAAAAAAAAAACATTCAAAAATATTATTAATATTATTAAAAAAATGATTATAAATATTATTTGGATTTCTTCGGTAACCCATAAGATTTTATTACTACTGTGACCTGGCTACACTATATCATGGTCAATGTAAACAGCAACATGCAGAATACATAGTGTTAAAAAAATGATGCCATTAAAAGATTTGGATTAATCAAAATATATAATTTAATAAAATGCAATAAAAAAATGTAGTTTAATATTCTACAAAATGATACATATTAAGTAAGGCATGAAATAAAAGTTTTAAAAATGTATAAAAAAATTCTAACAAAATAACATTATAAATAATACATATTTTATTTATGTGGTTCATTGAATATTTTATTTATTATTATTATTCTGCTACATTTTAGTATTTAAAAAAAATTCGCCAGAAATTCAATGAATTTTAGTTTAATAATCTTAGTCAAAATAAAAGTAAAAACAAACAAATATAATGATGATAAAAGGAACACACATATATATATAATGTTTTCTAAATATATTGTTCGGTTTAAGAATTAGAATCTTATTTAATATGAATTATAAATAGTAAATTACCAATAATAATTCCTGGCAAATGTTATGATGCAAGATAAAAAGTTAGGAAATCATAAAATAAATAATAAACATATAATATTTTTTAGAAATAATGTTAAATATGTCCAGAGTTGAGGAAATTACCTTTCTTAAGTAAAAATAGATGTAAATGTATAATTATATGGTATAAAAAAGCGGTTACATTAAACAAGCAGCTTTTACATCTTTCACTTTACCATATATATATATTTTATTTTTTTTAGGATAGAATTTTTTTTTCCGTGCTATGGGGGAATAAACCTGGTTCTTTCTATGTTAATAATTTGAGGAATTAAATTTTAAGATTTCTATAGTTCCCATTCAGTGACTGTGCATAGGCTGCCATCTATACTGTGGATGAGACCAGGACGCACCCAGCACCTGGATGTTCTGAAAGATCTGATGAGTCTTTTTGGGATAACTGGTGAATTTACTTTCTTAGAGTCAGCTGATGACATAATGCATGCATATTTTGGTTGTCTACAGAAACGAACCTGCTACATAGACTGTGACATCATCATCTAATCACTGATTACCCTGCTTCATAGACTGTGTGACATCACCGTCCAATCACAAACTGACCTGTAACGGGTGGGGAAAAAATGAAACAGAAGAGATAGTTTATTTTGTGCCAGGGAGTATAGCGCAGCCCCTGATAACTCATTAATAATGCAGGAAGTGGTATGTGAGAAAAATGCTGGTAAATACGGCAAATCCTAACGTCTCCAGTAGAATAGTGTAATTGTTAACCGGAGACAAATTAGTGCCAGTGCGGGCAAGCTGGGGGCAGAATGGAACCACTCTGTAAACCTGCTGCCTGGGTTTTGTTGTTTCTCATTTACATCCTTTAGAATAAGACATTAAAGACCACCAGAGTGGGGTCCAGTGTGCGTAATGAGCATGAAATCTCAGCCCCTCGCTGCTGTTCAGGGGATGTGTCACGGCCTCCATTTGCCTGCCAAGACTGCGCTGCATGGAGCCCGGGGACAGAAGCTGCAACAGGAGAGGCAAAATCTATCTATCTCCTATCTATCTATCTATCTATCTATCTATCTATCTATCTATCTATCTATCTATCTATCTATCTATCTATCTATCTATCTATCTATCTATCTATCTATCTATATCCTATCTATCTATCTAATATCTATCTATCTCATATCGATCTATCTCATATCTATCTATCTCATATCTATCTATCTATCTATCTATCTATCTATCTATCTATCTATCTATCTATCTATCTATCTATCTATCTATCTATCTATCTATCTATCTATCTATCTATCTATCTCATATCTATCTCTCTCTCTATCTATCTATCTCATATCTATCTATCTGTCTATCTATCTATCTATCTATCTATCTATCTATCTATCTATCTATCTATCTATCTATCTATCTATCTATCTATATCCTATCTATCTATCTATCTATCTATCTATCTATCTATCTATCTATCTATCTATCTATCTATCTATCTATCTATCTATCTATCTATCTATCTATCTCATATCTATCTATCTCATATCTATCTCATATATATCTATCTATCTATATCCTATCTATCTATCTCATATCTATCTATCTCATATCTATCTCATATATATCTATCTATCTCATATCTATCTATCTCATATCTATCTCATATCTGTCTATCTCATATCTGTCTATCTCATATCTGTCTATCTCATATCTGTCTATCTCATATCTGTCTATCTATCTATCTATCTATCTATCTATCTATCTATCTATCTATCTATCTATCTATCTATCTATCTATCTATCTATCTATCTATCTCATATCTATCTCATATCTATCTATCTCATATCTATCTATCTCATATCTGTCTATCTCATATCTGTCTATCTCATATCTGTCTATCTCATATCTATCTATCTATCTATCTATCTATCTATCTATCTATCTATCTATCTATCTATCTATCTATCTATCTATCTATCTATCTATCTCATATCTATCTATCTATCTATCTATCTATCTATCTATCTATCTATCTATCTATCTATCTATCTATCTATCTATCTATCTATCTATCTATCTATCTCATATCTATCTATCTCATATCTATCTATCTCATATCTATCTCATATCTATCTATCTATCTATCTATCTATCTATCTATCTATCTATCTATCTATCTATCTATCTATCTATCTATCTATCTATCTATCTATCTATCTATCTATCTATTTGTCTCATATCTATCTATTATACTATATGATATATATTTTACTGAGCTGGTGCGCATGACATATGGCACAAATATGCAAAAAGTTGGGACTTGTTTTGGGTCACAGCAATGGTAAATTCTATGCTGTTATGCCATTGATGGGTACCGCTATCGAAGGGTATGTATACTTTTACAACCAAGTTTTTATTGCTCCAATGCATCTAAAAAAAGCAACTTTTTAAATAGAAAATTTTTGATCAGAACTATCATTTTGTATTTACAGCTCCTATGTAGTCCTGTGTCTCCATGGTTACAGACTACAAACAAACCCTGTGTAGTCTGATCTTGCAGTCCTGTGTCGCTCTTTTCCGTCTTTTTTATTGTCTGTGGGTTATCAAGAAGAGGGTTAGAGGAAGTGAAGTAACACAACTGCAGGATTAAATTGAATTAAATAAAAGATGTGGCACGGCTATGAAATTGGCAGGACTGGTGCCACCTAAGAGGCTGTGCAGTGATGGGTGATGATGATATGGCACAAGAATAAAGCTGTAGGCCAGCTATGGAATATGTTGACATGGCCTAGGTGGTAGTTAACCCATGGCCAGAAAGTCTTATTTTACATCTGTGCCACGTCTTAAGATGTGGCACAGCTATGGGTAGCTAGCATGGCACATTTGTATGGTACAATCTAGCATGGCACAGGTTTTGGTTTAGAAGTATTCACACTTATTGAATAATCTGCTATGCGGCCGCTGGAAAGTAAATATGGTAATACATGGCGGCCGTTCAGACGCAGAGTTTCTCTCTTTTCGCTCTGAGGGGGGTCCCGACGGGCCCACTCTATGACGTCCATATTCTATAATAAGGCAGGTATACAGGGTTTGTATTCATGAGGCAATTCCTTTCAAGATCAGGTGGGACCTTGAGCGACTCTTTTGCACCATCGACTGATCAACAAACCCTAATGGCGCAAGTTCCAAAGTCAAGAAACTTTCGGGTAACTGCTAGAAATTGTAGTTGTAGTGAAGACCTAGGTGTGTTCTCTGTGCGGGAATCATTGGCCGTGAACCAGGTGTAGAACAGGCGTGAACTAGACCTGGATGCAGATAATACATTTCTGTCGGATCCATGAGATCTCACAACTCTGTAATGTCTATTATTATGCTGATATCTACAGATGAAGGAAACCAGTATCCAACAGGCTGGAATTTTACCTGTATAATCCTTTGATTCCCCCTGGAGATAAGCGGCGCCAGGGATAACTAGCAGCTCCTTATCCTATAGTGAAATAACATGCACATTAATTGGATGGGGTTCGATGTCGGCTGAATGGTCATTCGGCTATCTAGTGTCCATGGCTTTCTTGGAATTAGTGCAACAAAGAAACCAATAAATAAAGTGTGCTGCCCCCCACTAATCCATACATGGTACAGCCCCCATTATCCTATCAATGGTCAATCATCACCTGGTATTTCACATCTGTTGCTTCTACGGGAATAGAAATCTCTGGACAAAATCCCCCCCAAAAAAACAATCTCCATCTGTCTCTCGTAGCCGGCCCTTCCTGCTCAGCACTATTTTACTTTTCCCCACCTGATGGGAGTTTCAGGTTCATTATAAAACCTCCACCGGGCACAGGAGAGTCCAATATCAGCTGTCAAGGCCCCACGTATTTCTCTTTCACGTCTTTCAAGTGCAAAATAACCTGTGTCTAAAAACGTGGCGAAGAATAAAAGGCCACGCCACCACCGTGGGCACCGGACTGAGTCCTATTCATTGCCCCACCACCATGAATACAGCAAAATCCGAAATGAAAGTTTTAATCTCCCCATTGCATTCAGCAGAAAGTGAAAAGGGCTTCCTTTTAACAATTTCCCCCTTAAAGCTTTTGTGCTCGTCCTCTCCTGGAGAACGCGGAGTTCTTGCTGAGAACCTACAAGCTTTCTTCTCTCTCCACATGTGGAAAAGCCATGCATGGAGATGGTGACATTATTATCACTATGGCTTTGGGGGGGTCGAAAAGTCATAAAGATGTTAAGAACAAAGTGTGCCTGAAGAACGCGGCAGATAATGTACAATGTCCTTTACTTTACTTCTTCTGTTCGGCTGAGGAGCCGTAATTCAGGCATCGCCATGACAACCTCACGCTGGTCAATTTACTGATGTATTATAGATGCATTTTTCCCCCAAAAATAAAGTGTCCTGGAAACAGAAGTCCCTGAGTCGGCCTCTTGTGTAATGAATTTTAATACTCATCTCGGTCTCCGACATGAATGCAGGGCAACGACCACTGAAGGTCACCATTACAGTGTCCATATTGGGTTGTCAACGAGGTTTCCTCAGACTGTGAATGAAAAATAAGGCTGCATTTAGTGGTTGTCACTCAACATCTGTTACCCATATAAAACACCAAGATTGCCCAGTCCCTGATGAACCAGTAACAGTGTAGCTGGTAGCACAGTATGTCCGCTCCCGGGCCAGCCGGTAGCACAGTGTGTCCGCTCCCGGGCCAGCCGGTAGCACAGTGTGTCCGCTCCCGGGCCGGCCGGTAGCACAGTGTGTCCGCTCCCGGGCCGGCCGGTAGCACAGTGTGTCTGCTCCCGGGCCGGCCGGTGGCACAGTGTGTCCGCTCCCGGGCCAGCCGGTAGCACAGTGTATCCGCTCCCGGGCCAGCCGGTAGCACAGTGTGTCCGCTCCTGGGCCAGCCGGTACCACAGTGTGTCCGCTCCTGGGCCGGCCGGTAGCACAGTGTGTCTGCTCCCGGGCCGGCCGGTGGCACAGTGTGTCTGCTCCTGGGCCGGCCGGTGGCACAGTGTGTCCGCTCCCGGGCCGGCCGGTAGCACAGTGTGTCCGCTCCCGGGCCAGCCGGTAGCACAGTGTGTCCGCTCCCGGGCCAGCCGGTAGCACAGTGTGTCCACTCCCGGGCCAGCCGGTAGCACAGTGTGTCCGCTCCCGGGCCAGCCGGTACCACAGTGTGTCCGCTCCCGGGCCGGCCGGTGGCACAGTGTGTCTGCTCCCGGGCCGGCCGGTGGCACAGTGTGTCCGCTCCCGGGCCGGCCGGTGGCACAGTGTGTCCACTCGCGGGCCGGCCGGTGGCACAGTGTGTAGAAAGTAATTAACCCTTTCCTAACTGAACCATGTTTTGCTTTTTCGTTTTTGTTTTTCCTCCCCGTGTTCCAAGAGCCACAACTTTTTTATTTTTCCGTCAATAGAGCGGTGTGAGGGCTTATTTTTTGCGGGACAAGCTGTAGTTTTTATTGGTACCATTTTTTTGGTACATAACACTTTTTGAGCACTTTTTATTACATTTTTTTGTAGAGAGAAGGTGACCAAAAAACTGTGATTTTGCCGTTTAAAATGCGAGTTTAATAATGGTATATTGTAATAGTTTGGACTTTTACGGACGCAGCGATACCAATTTAGTGTATTTATTTATTTTTTTTACATTACTTTAGAGAAAAAATGTGAAAAGGGTTTCTTTTTGGACTTTAAATATTTATTTAATTTTTTCCACTGATAATAAGTATTTACTTTTGTTTTTACATATTTTATTAGTCCCCCTGCGAGACTTGAACCAGCAATCGTTAGATCACTGGTAGAATACACTGCAATACTAATGTATTGCAGTATATTGTCATTTTTACAGGCACCTGTAACAGCGTGTTCGCTGTTTCTGTCCGTTAGTCCCGGGTGTCAGCTGTAATACACAGCTGACACTCGCATCGTATGGCACGGGCTCAGCGCGTGAGACGCTCCATATATCACCCCCGCACCACGACATGCTATTAAGTCATGGTGCGCGAAGGGTTTAATGCGCAGCGGATGGTGCAGAGTGAAAATTACAATTTTCCACTGATGTGCCATTTTAGTGCATAATATGTTGTGCCCAGTTTGTGCCACAAATACCTCATAAAATATTAACCGGGTTCTCCCGGGTATGGCGATGCCATATCGGTGAACGTAAACGGCTGTTTGGGCACGCTGTAGGGCTCAGAAGGGAGGGAGCGCCATTTGGCTTTTGGAGCGCAGATTTTGCTTGCCAGTTGTTCTGTTTGGCGTTTTGCTGGTATTTCAGTTTATAATGTGGGGGCAAATGTAGACTGGGCAGAGTACATCAGGGCATAATAAGAGGGTATAATAATGGGGTAAATAAATAATCCACAGATATGTGGCCTTTGTGGCACTTATAAATGGCACCTGATCTTATCCGCTTTTGGAACGCTCTGCACATTTTGCATCGCCATAATCTGGGAGCCAGAACTTTTTTTATTTTTTCACCACCGGAGCCGTGTGAGGGCTTATTCTTTATGGGACAATCTGTAGATTTCATTGGTACCATTTTGGGGTACATGGCATTTTTTTGATCACTTTTTATTCCATTTTTCGGCAAGCCAGGTGACCAAAAACCATCAAATTCTGACAATGATTTTTATTTATTTTTTACAGCGTTCACCCTGGGCTATAAATGACCATTATATTTTATTCTGCGGGTCGGTACGATTACGGCGATACCATATGTATATAGGTTTTTAATGTTTTGCAGCGTTTGAGCAATAAAATAACTTGTTTAGAAAATAATTTATTTTTTGTGTCACCGTATCCTGAGAGCCATAAGTTTTTTATTTTTCAGTCAAAAAAGCTGTGTAAGGGCTTGTTTTTTGCGGGACGGGTTGTAGTTTGTATCGGTACTATTTTGGCGTACATGCAACTTTTTAATCACTTTTTATTGTATATTTTGGGAGGGGTGGTGACCAAAAAATAGTGATTCTGGCATTGTTTTTCGTTTATTTTTTTTGCGGTGTTCACCGTGCGGGAAAAATAATATTATAGTTTTATAGTTGGGTCGTTACGAACGCGGTGATACCAAATATGTGTACTTTTTTTTTACGTGTTCATTTTTTTCCCTATAATAAATGACTTATTATAGGAAAAAAAGCAGTTCTTGTTTATATCACTTATAACTTTTATTTTTACACTTTTTTTAAAACATTTTTATTCTTTTTTTTACTTTTTTCACTTGTCCCACTAGGGGACACTGAGACTTGCAGCTCTGATCGCTGCTGGAACACATTACACTACACACGTAGTGTAATGTGTTCTAACTGTCATTGTGACGTGACAGTCACACTGACAGGAAGCCTATGACGACCACCCTCGGGGTGGTCCTCATAGGCTTCTGTACATGGCAACCCGGAAGCCATTGTCTGGTGTCCGGTTGCCATGGGTACGATCGCCAGCCCCCGTGATTTCACATGGGGGCTGCCGATCGGCGCTAAACACCTTAATTGTGGCGTTCAAATCGAACGCCGCAATAAAGGGGTTAACTGACGAAATCAGCGGCGATAGGCCGCTGATCGGCAACGGGGAATGCAGGGCAGACACCCTGCACAGTTAACCGGCGCTGCGGTGTAGCGCCGCGCGGCGGTTAACTGTCAATGCATTGACGTTATTGCACGTCAAGGTGCGCGAAGTGACTGCACACATTGACGTGCATTAACGTCAAGGTGCGGGAAGGGGTTAAAGTGCTGCCTGTCTGCACATATAATACAACAGAATAAACTAGGAAAATCCTAACCAGTCACATAGGCATGGATAGTCAAGGACTGGAGTAATGAAAGAAAAATAAATAAATCATGCAGAAATACAAGGCCAGCACGTACCCTGAAACATAGTGGAGAGTGGAACCGGCAACCCAGATCGGATGGATAAATAGACGCCTCGACGCGCGTTTCGCCCTACAGACCGGCTTCGTCAAGCTAGCTACTTCCTGTCTCAGACAGAGAGTGCACATGTGCTGCTGATCTTCTACAGAAACAATAGGTTAGAAGAATTCTAACCTATGAATGTCAAACCATAGCTCTAGGAAGAGAATCTGCCCGGCACCATAGAATTTAGATTCACTCTTCTGGAAAGGCTTTCCACGAGATTTTGGGGTTTCTGTGGGAATTTGTCCATTTGTGAGGTCAGACACAAATGTTGGGGAGGAAGTCTGGCTCACAATCACCGTTCCAGGTCTTCCCAAAAGTTGTTGGATGTGGTTGAGGTCAGGGATCTGTGCAGAAACTCAAGTTCATACACCCCAAACCCCTCACCCCATGTCTTATGGAGCTTGGTGTGTGCACAGGGGCACAGTCATACCGGATCGGGAAAGGGTCAAACCCCAAACTATTATCACTACATTGGAAGCAACAATAGTGTAAAACGTCTTTGTATGCTGTAGCAGTAACATTGCTCTTCACTGGAAATAAAGGGCCAAATCCTGAAAAACTGCCCCAGATCATTACCCCTCCTCCAACAAATGTTTCAGTAGTCACTATGCAGTCTGATAGGTAGCGCTCTAGTAACATCCGCCAAACCCAGATTCCTCTATCAGACTGCCAGATAATGAGCCATGATTCATCACTCCAGGGAACACGCTGCTTCAGAGTCCAGTAGCGGTGTGCTTTACACCACTCCAGTAGCCGCTTGGCATTGTGCATGTCAATCTTAGACTTGTGTACAGCGACCGTGGAAACCCATTTCATGAAGATCTGGTTGCACGGTTCTGATGTCGGTGTCACTTACAGATGCAGTGTGAATCTCTGTAGTGGCTGATACAACCGAGAAGAGGCAATTTGTTTTTTTTTGTTTTTTACGCTCCACGCGCTTCAGCACTCGGCTCCACTCTGTGACTTGCGTGATCTGCCGATTCGTGGCTAAGCTGTTGCTGATCCCAGACATCTCCACTTCCCAATAATAGCACTAACAGGTGACTGGGGCACATCTAGCAGGTGATAGCACTTACAGGTGACCGGGGCAGAAAATAGCACTTACATGTGACCAGCATATAATAGCACTTACAGGTGACTGGGACACATCTAGCAGATAATAGCACTTACAGGTGACTGGGGCAGATAATAATAGCACTTACAGGTGACCAGGGCAGATAATTGCACTTACAGGTGGCAGGTGCAGATAATAACACAGGTAAACGGGTCAGATCTAGCAGATAATAATAACACTTACAGGTGACCGGGGCAGATCTAGTAGATAATAACACTTAAGCCAGATTCACAAGAGCGTGTTCAGTCCGTGATATACGGTCCGCAGGTCGGCCGCATTTCCCGGACTGAACACACTGCAGGGAGCTAGGCTCCTAGCATCATCGTTATCTATGACGCTAGGAGTCCCTGCCTCTCTGCGAAACTACTGTCCCGTACTGAAAACATGTTTTCAGTACGTGACAGTTTTCCCGCAGCGAGGCAGCGCCTTCTAGCGTCATAGATAAAGATGATGTTAGGAGTCCAGCTCCCTGCCGTGTGCTCCGTTCGGGAAATGCGGCCGACCTGCGGACCGTATATCACGGACTGAACACGCTCGTATGAATCTGGCCTTACAGGTGACTGGGGCAGATAATAGCACTTACAGGTGACTGGGGCAGATAATAATAGCACTTAAAGGTGACCGGGGCAGATAATAGCACTTACAGGTGACCGGAGGAGCAGATCTAGCAGATAATAATAGCACTCACAGTTGACTAAGGCAGATCTAGCACATAATAATAGCACTTACAGGTAACCAGGGCAGATCTAGCAGATAACACTTACAAGTGACTGGGGCAGATAATAACACTTACAGGTGACCGGAGCAGATCTAGCAGATAATAATAGCACTTACAGGTAACCAAGGTAAATCTAGCAGATAATAACACAGGTGACCGGGGCAGGTCTAGCAGATAACACAGGTGACCGGGGCAGATCTAGCAGATAATAATTACACTTACAGGTGACCGGGGCAGATCTAGCAGATAATAATTACACTTACAGGTGACCGGACAGATCTAGAAGATAATAATAGCACTTACAGGTGACCGGGGCAGATCTAGCAGATAATAACACAGGTGACCGGGGCAGATCTAGCAGATAATAACACAGGTGACCGGGGCAGATCTAGCAGATAATAATTACACTTACAGGTGACCGGGGCAGATCTAGCAGATAATAATTACACTTACAGGTGACCGGGGCAGATCCAGCAGATAATAATTACACTTACAGGTGACCGGAGCAGATCTAGAAGATAATAATAGCACTTACAGGTGACCGGGGCAGATCTAGCAGATAATAACACAGGTGACCGGGGCAGATTTAGCAGATATTAATTACACTTACAGGTGAAAGGGGCAGATCTTGCGGATAATAATAACACTTACAGCGGACCACTGGGAGACCTAACCGATGATAATAACACTTACAGGTGACCAGGGCAGATCTAGCAGATAATAGTACTTACAGGTGACCATGGCGGATTTAGCAGATCAGAAATTTCATGAACTGACTTGTGGTAAAGGTGGCATCCTATACTTTGTAAAGTCACTGAACTCTTCAGTACGACCAATACTACTAGTAATGTTTCTCTATGGAGATTACATGGCTGTGTGCTTGATTTTATGCATCTGTTTCCAATGGGTGTGTCTCAAACACCTGCACTCAATATTTAGGAGGGGGTGCACATACTTTTGCCCATATAGTGTATGTTGTTAATATAAGTTGTCTCTGCTATTTTTAACATACCATGTCGTAGAACCCACATAAAGCATTTCAGTACAATCATTACATAAAATATAATATAATGTGTAAGGAGATGATTTCTATTACAGGATGGATCATAAACTACAAGCAACTAAACCGCCAGTGGGAAATAAAAGATGATCATGTAACCGCTGCACATATACTGAGGGGTGAATCCTCAATAAGGTCCCTGGAGCTCCTCTTTAAAGGGGTATTCCCGTTTTAACAAATACTTTTTTTTTATATCGAAAAGCACTGCAATTTCCTTATATACGGTATTAATTCGTCATGGTTTTCAAGATCTCTGCTTGCTGTCATTCACTTCCAAAGCATGAAAATCGGTCCTGGTCATGTGATGGACACACAGTTGCATGGTTTGTTACAGTACAGCTACAGTTACGTGTGTGTCCATCACATAACCGGGACGGATATTCATGCTTTTAACCCCTTCCCTCCTCAGCCATTTTTCGGATTTTCACTTTTGTTTTTTCCTCCCCACATTCCAAACGCTATAATTTTTTTATTTTTCCGTCCATATAGCCATATGAGGGCTTGTTTTTTTGCGGGACAAGTTGTAGTTTTTCATGGCAGCATTTAATGTACTGGGAAGCTGAAATAAAATTATTTGTGGGGTGAAATGGGCAAAAAACAGCGATTACGCCATTTTTGGGGGGTTTTGTTTTTACGGCATCCATCAGGTGGTAAAAACTACATATTCACCTTTATTTTACAGGCTGATACGATTACAGCGATACCAAATCTATATGTTTTGTTTTATGTTTTGCATGATCTACCGCAATACTAATGTATTGCAGTATATCGTGATTGACCGCGGCATTTAAGGCGTTAAATGGGCGGAATCAAACTGAACTTTGATTCCGCCCGTTGCAGTGAGGTGTCGGCTGTGTAACACAGCCGTCACCCGCTGTGTATGGAGCGAGCTCAGCCCGTGAGCGCGCTCCATACTTCTCCTTAACCCTTATCACGTACAGTTATGTGATATTGCGTTAAGGGATTAAGGTAAACAATGAAAGTTCCTATTGAGTGTCAGCTAGCAGAGATCTTGAAAACTGTGAGGAATCGAAATAAAAAGTATTTTAGAAAACTGCTTTTACTTTTCTTTACTCAGTGATTACAGGAATACATTATATAAGGCCGTCTCTTCAGACCTGGAGCTGTACGGCCTCTTTCTGTCCGTTACTTATAGGTTCTGTGCCCCCCCCCCTCCTGTATACTCTCGGGTGACCGCACTAGTCGCAGCGTATTTTGTACTCGCTTCCTGCGCCATCGACTTTGGTTTCAAAAAAATATGTGAAGCTTCTCTTGTCCCATCGGCCCCTCTCAGGCCAGAACTGTCTGCAGATATAAAGGCCCCCGGCTACTATTATGCAAATAGATTCATCAGTAAAATGCTTGGTGGGAAATAGATTTGAATCGAATGAGCGAGGCCTGCGCCTTTTCTTAAAGCTGCAGGCCGGGGCTCCGCGTGGTATCTGCGTCACGTTATTCAGTTGACGAAATGTGAAATGACATAAATACCGTGACTAACGTTCAATCGGATTACTCCATTACCTCAACATCAATACTACTCCAGCCGTCAGTGTTTGGCGTCCTTCCTTTCACTGGATCTACTAACAAGCGACAACTTCTCTCCAATAAACAAGTAGCAACGCTGCCTCCTGCAAGACCCACGCTTAACCCATCAGCCTCGCTCAATGGCCGCCATTCGACAAGGTGCTTACCCCTTTGTGTCATCTACACTGATTTAAGAAAAAAAGGGGGTTCTTTTTTGGTCTGTAAAACCCCCTCCCCTAAAAAAAAATAAAAAAATTTGGGTCACTTCTGGACACCGTGTTACACCTTCGGAATATTAAATACGCGCCTTTTATTTGCATGGGAAAAGCGTTTGATTTCACTATTGCAAATGTTCCTTTTCTTTTCAGCCAATTGTATTGTCGAGCCATTTATCTCCGTTTTATTCCTCTCTCAGCTGGTAAGAAAATGGTTAAACTCGCGCAGGAGGAGGCGGCTGAAGTGTCACATGAGCACAATGGCTGCTTGGCTCCTTAACCATTTCTACCAGGTGCATCATAAGCTGTTAACAGGGCCCCACATACATAGAGCCAAATCCATGGTGGCTGCTAGCCCGATGCCCTATTTAAAGGGCCGGTCAAGTTTTATGTAAATTAAACTTTTTATCATTATATAATGAAAAGTTCTGGAATTTGTGTTTTTTAAATTTTTCACCATTTTCAAGCGCTCTGCTTGCTTTCAGTAAAGAAACATATTTCTTTAAATCTAGCTCTTTACATCCTTTCATGTCCTCTGTGTCACTCATTACAGTATATTAGAACTTGCACTTGTTGCAAGCCATGCAGCTGTTTGAGCAGGACCGGGTCCTGTTAGGAAATTACATAAAGGGTGCAATTCCCTAGGTAATCTTAGAATTGCTCCCTTTCTGAGTATTTTGATAGTAGGGTAGAGAAGCCATAGAGAATATCTCATTTCTGACCGCTACTGTGCAGTTTATCAGCAGCTACGGACCGGTTTATGTTGTGTATGGCAGCCTGTATTCTGTCAGTGGTCTCGCAGGGCTGCAGTAGGGACTTGCTGCTATCCTATGCTTGCAAACTCTCCTGGAAAAATGAGCGATCTCCCAGAAGAGCAAATCTTCAGAGTGCCGCATCTTCCTACAAATATACTCCCCACCTCCCGTTCCTGCAGTCCCCTTCTTCGTTCAGGGCGTCACCTCACATAGCGTCCTGATGTCGGCCCGACACTATATGAAAAATCATATACAAAACGTATTCAAGGTTGTGAATAATTATAAAAATGGAAAATAGAGCGAGAAATAATGAACAACCGAAGCGAATAATCTGTAATATAACATGTGAGTGTAGTAATATATAATGAAGGGTGTGGATTAATAATACAACATATGAGAGAGGTGAGGGCAGTAATAATATAATATGTGAGGTGAGTGATGTAATAATATAATATGTGAGGTGAGTGATGATGTAATATAATATGTGAGGTGAGTGATGTAATAATATAATATGTGAGGGGAGTGATGTAATAATATAATATGTGAGGTGAGTGATGATGTAATAATATAATATGTGAGGTGAGTGATGTAATAATATAATATGTGAGGTGAGTGATGTAATAATATAATATGTGAGGTGAGTGATGTAATAATATAATATGTGAGGGGAGTGATGATGTAATAATATAAGATGTGAGGTGCGTGATGTAATAATATAATATGTGAGGTGAGTGATGTAATAATATAATATGTGAGGTGAATGATGTAATAATATAATATGTGAGGTGAGTGATGTAATAATATAATATGTGAGGGGAGTGATGATGTAATAATATAAGATGTGAGGTGCGTGATGTAATAATATAATATGTGAGGTGAGTGATGTAATAATATAATATGTGAGGTGAGTGATGTAATAATATAATATGTGAGGTGAGTGATGTAATAATATAATATGTGAGGTGAATGATGTAATAATATAATATGTGAGGTGAGTGAGGTAATAATATAATATGTGAGGTGAGTGATGTAATAATATAATATGTGAGGGGAGTGATGTAATAATATAATATGTGAGGTGAGTGATGTAATAATATAATATGTGAGGGGAGTGATGTAATAATATAATATGTGAGGGGAGTGATGTAATAAATATAATATGTGAGGTGAGTGAGGTAATAATATAATATGTGAGGTGAGTGATGATGTAATAATATAATATGTGAGGTGAGTGATGTAATAATATAATATGTGAGGTGAGTGATGATGTAATAATATAATATCTGAGGTGAGTGATGTAATAATATAATATGTGAGG